>NW_025938685.1:0-109397 GCF_000764305.2 Hyalella azteca | reverse complement strand
AAAGAATTAAAACGCTATCTTTAATACTTTTTACTTTGTGATTTTTTTAAAAGAGTAAGTTCCCACGCCGCACCCTGTAGAGCGTGAGTAATGAAAGAACTTCATTGCAATGAGTTTACTGTATTACGTCAGTCTGTCACTGAAATATTAGCAGTATTTGATACCCTTATTGAAAAGAAAGCATTAACGTAAATTCTTTCCTCTCAATCAACCTGCCCGAAAAACATGCAAGTATGGTTTGTGAAAAAATTTTGTTAATTTATTAGAAATAATTGATCATGATTAGCAAGCCAGAAACCTTTAAGAGGTACTTGATGCATCAATATATAATTTCTATTTGAGTCGTGCATATAAAGTTACTAGCGCGGTAAAACGTAAAATTATAGAAAAATTTCCACTTAATGCTTTTTTGAATGATTATTATCTCTGGGGTATGCATAAAATTAAGGACTTTGTCCAATTCGTTACCTTACCCAAAATTTTCCTTAGATGAGCTTGGTCTAATTTGTGACATACCTTATAAGTTATCAGCCGTTAGCTCAGCAATGAATTGCCAGATGTTGCTCATCACAGGTCACTTGATGCCAACCAATCGTGTAGGTTTTCCACTAACTGATACAAGTGAGAATAGTCTTCTAACATTGTTCCTTACAACAGGTGCTACAGATTGAGACGGTCTTCGTGGCAGAAGGCTAACTGCAGATCTCGGGGGGTTTCATCTAATTTGCTCGCTGCCACCATTGTCTGCACGCTACAACTAATGTCGGTACGCTACAACTCCTGTCGGTACGCTACCACTCCTGTCGGTACGCTACCACTCATGTCTGCATATTCCTCTTTGTCATCCAGTTCCCCCACTTGTCGCAATGTGCAGTCACCTTCAACACCGCACCTATCACCATTTGACACGTTCACACACGTACCCGACAACATTACTTGATGGTCAATTCCCGCCAAGTGTTGATTGGTCTCCGTAAATCTCAGACCTGAGAGCCTAGTTTAAATAAAACTTTGGCATGGCGGTTACCACTTAGATGCTGTGACCTTCATTAAATGTTTTTTTAATAAATTTTTCCAGTTGAAAATCGTTTCATTGTATTCAAAACCTTGATATTGTTGATTTTTTAGGAGAATTAGTATTCGATAATTGTAATATGTCCTCGGCTGTATATCCCGAGATTCTTTGCTTGTACTGTCATGCTGGAAATGCATGCACGTTCACATGAATGTGTATGCATATCCAGTATGGTAGTGCAAAGGCAATAATCTCGGCGATATACCGCCGAGGTTTTTTTTTTAAATAACTAGTTGGAGGCGGCCATGTAAGTTGCGCCGGATTTTCATGCACGTTGCGCCTATGTTAGAGGCGCTGCCGCGCTCGGTCAGTCTATGAAACGCGCCGCGGCCGCGTGCCGTTTAAGAGCGAACCGTCGCGCATAAAAAGTCGACATTTCGCCGCTGATGCGGAGATGTTACTCGGGCGCCCCAACCGAGCGTCTCCACCTTAATCTACCCAAACACGCCGGCGATACGCCTTGGATTTTTAACTGGGTAAGATCATCAAACTCAGATAAGATCATCTGAGTTTTCTTCGCTTTTAAATTTCTAGTGAATCTGCGATTCAAGCAATCTAGTGACATTATTGCTAATATAAATTTATAAATTGTAAATGTTTGACCAATGCTTGCCGTTCCATCAGCAAGCATTAGTTAAGAGCGGTTAGAGTGCCGCCTATTCTAACAGACAAGTTCCTGGTCATCAGTCCAACTCGTCCTCAGGGTGTGGTGGTGATGCCTGGGCTGGCGTCTCAGGCCTCCGACCCTCCGATGCAAGGCGTGCACATGAGGATCAGCTCTTCTTCTTCAGCTCGTCCACCGAGATCTGACATTCCATTCTTCTCTTCGTCATCAGCAAACATTCTTCCATTAAGTATGGTGACAACCTCTTCTTCCAGCGCAAGTAACTCACAAATGGTGACGACAAGTTTCAATGGATACAAAGAGCTTGTCTCTCAATTTTCGAAGAGATTGGATACAGCAACGCTCTTCAAGCCCCAAAAAGTTGCACTCATAAACTTTTCTGTTTTGAACAAGGATACGAAAACTCGGTCCACTTCCGACGAGCTTAAAGGTAGACTCTATCGTCGTTATACTTTGGAGTCAACCTCCACTAACAATAGTGAGATAAGCAGGACATTTCACCTTTTAGGTGAAGGGGAAGAAAAAATCCAGTTAAGTGAACGATACAAGAATATAACCTTAATATTAGGAAATACGGGAGCTGGCAAAAGTACTTTCATTCAGTGGATCGCTGGGAACAATGACAAGCTGGTGGCAAAAGAAGTAAGAACGAGAACTGGGGAGTACCTCATTGAGGATGGCAATAGAATTGGTAACTCAACTTTAAAATCCAAGACAATTTTCCCTGAATTGGTAGTTCATCCTGTGACGGATACTGCCTTCTACGATTGCCCCGGATTTAGTGATACAAGAAGCAGCAGTATGGAAATAGCAACAACGTACTTCATTAAAAAAGTTGCAGATTATGCTGAGCATGTTAAATTGATCTTTGTTGTTAATCATTCATCGGTTAAGAAAGGAGTAGACAGACAAGATTTCTTTAAATTACTTAGACATGTCACTGATTTTTATTCAAGATATTGATAGATATCGCCGAAGTATAGCTATTATGGTAACAAAAGTTGATAACATTTATATTAAAGTTGGAAGAAATCTTCATTTGGTATCAGATGAAGACATTATAGGAGCAATCGGCGAATTTTTAGAGGAGGTCCAGCAGGAGCTCGAAGAGCGATTAGGTGGAGTAGGTGATCCCGATGAACGAAAAATATTTTATGCGCAAGCATTAAAGTTTGTGAAAACTTTATTAATCAAGAACGGTGAGCAGTTTTTGAGGATAGGCATATTCAGAAGGCCAGATGAGCCAGGTCCTTTGAGTAATATAACTCTCCTACAAGAGGGAAAGGAGCATGTAGAGAGGATAGTGAATGAAAACCTTGGGTTCACCGCAGCACATGATATTGATTTCGGGTATACCATATCTGATACGTCCAAAATTGCTGTAGGTGCTCTGGCAGTAGGAATTAACGACAATGTATCCTCTAATCTCCGCACCATCGCTGCCCGTATGCAGGAGCATTACAACCATTCAGTAGAAGAGATGCGTAGCAAGATACTCTCCATTTCTTCCATCACCGCAGCCGTTGATGCAGATCCTGCAGAGGCTCGTACATTTTTAGATTCTCTAAATTCTGGTTATACCGTTATGACTAACCTAATGGATGAAGTTGCTAATATAACAACAGACCAGTTGGCGGTAAAGATCAACAAGAGCCTCATCATCTTAGCAATAGGTGGCTGTGACGAGGCTTTGTTAAGAATTGAGCAGCAAGGTAAGTATTTTTCATTCCTGCAGGTTGTGGCGGACGACGTACTAGGGACTAGGGCATGGAATGCTTTGTTACAACCCGTTGTAGCCTTCCTCTCTGACTCTGAGCATGCTGTTCAGCGGGATATTAATGATGCTACCAATAAAGTTATCGATAATGTATGGTCTAATCTTCGCATCATCTCGGATAACATGCTGGTGTATTACGGATATTCAGTAGATGGGATGCGTAGTAAGATACGCTCTTTTTCTACCACTGCCGTTAGGGTTGATGCAAATCTATCGGAGGCTCAGCAATTTCTAAATTCGTTTAACTCTGAAAAAAACCGTACTGCACGGCTAATGGAAGAAGTTGATAATGTAACTATAGCAGATTTGGTGAAGAAGATCAACATTAGTCATACTGGTTTGGATATAAATGAGCTTACACGAGTAATGCTAAGTATTTCGCAGCAAGATAAATATTTTGAATTTCTGCAAGTTATGCATGGTAACTTGATAGGTACCAGGACATGGGGCAACTTTTTGCAGCCCGTTGCAACATACTTCTCTGACTCTAAGCATGCTATCCAACAGGATATTGATGATGCTGTAAAGAAAATTAACGATAATGTATGGTCTAATCTTCGCAGTATTTCAGAAATCTTGCAGAAAAATTACAGCAATTTAGTAGATGGGATGCGTAATAAGATACGCTCATTTGCTACTACTACTGGGGCACTTGATGCAAATCCATCGGAGGCTCGAACGTTTAAAGATTTTCTAAATGCTGGATATGCCCGTACGATAAAAATTATGGAAGAAGTTGCTAATAAAACAACAGACCAGTTGGCTGAAAAGATCAAGAGGAGGCTCACTGTTTCAGACATGAATGGCTATGAGGAGGCAATGTTAAGTATTGAGCAGCAAGGTAAGTATTTTGCATTCCTGCAGGTTGTGGCGGACGGCGTACTAGGGACTAGGGCATGGAATGCCTTGTTACAACCCGTTGTAACCTACCTCTCTGACTCTAAGCATCATATCCTACAGGATATTGACGATGCTGCAGAGAAAATTAACGATAATGTGTGGTATAGTCTACGCATTATCTCAGAAACTATACAGAAATATTACAGTAATTTAGTAGATGGGATGCGTAGTAACATACGGTCTTTTCCAACCATCACAGGCGCCGCTGATGTAAATCCATCGGAGGCTCGAACTTTTATAGATTCTCTAAATGCTGGATATCCCCGGACGACAAAACTTATGGAAGAAGTTGCTAATATAACAACAGACCAGTTGGGGCGGAACATGAACGAGAGCTTTAATACCCTCAGTATTGATGGGTATGCTGAGGCAATGCAAAGTATTTCGCAGCACGGGAAATATTTTTCATTTTTGCAGGTCGTGAGTGATGGCGCATTAGGTTCTAGGGCTTGGGGTGACTTGTTGCAACCCATTGCTCTGTATCTCTCCAACTCAAGACGTGAAATTCAGCGCGATATTAATGATGTTACAGGAAAAATCAATGCTCAAGTGGAAACTAATATATCTAACATTGCAACAAAAATTAAGGAATATTACCTAAGTAAAATGCGTTACGTGGTAATTCAGCCATTATCAGCTGAAATAAACTTTGGACATGCTTGCATCATGAACATGACAAAAGAGATGGAACAATTAAATACAACGCAAGATTTGGCAAAAAAATTTTCAGAGTTTATATCAGAAGATGATCCCTTCAAAATCAGCAGTAACCTAAACCAAATTTCTAGACTTGGAAAGTACTCAATTTTTTTACAAATTATAAGCATTGAAACGCTAGATACCCCATCACCATCTCAATTAATAACTCCACTCAATGAAACAGCGACGTACCTCAAGGAATCACAAGGATGGTACGAATTCTTGACCAATTTGTATGAAAAGTTATCTACATATGACGTACAGAAAAATAGAAGTAAATACAACGTCGCCCACATTGCGGACTGGGGACAAGACGGTAAATTACAGGGAATATAAATAACTCGCAATAACTTCAGAAAATTTATGGAAAACATAAAAACATTTAATGTAATAGGATATAATGAAGTATCAAATATAGCGGTTGATGAGTTACGCATGGAGGAATTGAGACAAGTAGCGAGCCTGACGCTGGATGGCAGATTGCATGCCTTATGCCTATCAAATAAACTCACAATCAAAGGAGGTTACATAAGACTTAGTGAAGCAATAGTGGAAATTGGGAATTGCAAACGCAGCACAACAGAAATATTTGCTTTGAACAAAATTTTCATTGACGAAAACCTAGATAAAGTAGGGGAACAGCTGAAGCTCGTAATGATAGCCCCGACATGGGAGGTAATAGGTCGTAGAACAATAAACTTGAGTGGGGCTGACGCTCCGCCACATAATCCACCTAAGGCAAGTGACGGCGAGGGGGACGGGGGGCGGGGAGCTGACGGTAGGCCTGGCTTGCCTGGAGGACCAGCTGGCAGTTTCTTTGGCGTAGGCACAACATTCTTGAATGGAAATATGTTGAATATTATGGCTAATGGTGGAAATGGTGGTGATGGTCAGGATGGTGGAGATGGTGGACGTGGTCGAGCAGGGGATTCTCCTAACATCGATGATGAAACATATAATAGCAGTTGGGGTTGCTATGATCTATGTTCTGATTTTATCCCTGACTACGATTGTGAAAGCTATTTACCCCTGCCTATAAGTCCTGTAATAGCGGTCCATGCTTTACCGGTCCCTGCTCTACCGGTCCCTGCTTTACTGGCCCCTCCTTTACCGGTCATTGCTGTAATTAGTTCCCTAACTGGAACTAATGGAAATTATAATATTTCAGGTAAAGACGGCGCAATTGGAGGAGATGGTGGGGATGGTGGAGGAAGGGGGTACGGCGGTAAAGCAAGTGATATAAAGTTAATTACGCTGGGTGGTGATTCAGGAATATCAAGTAATAATAACAATGGAGGAGATGGAACAATAGGTAAAGGTGGTGAAGGAGGAGCTGGTGGTAAGCATGGGGACTCCCTATACGTCAAGTGTTTATATTCTGCGGTAGCGTCTGTCATTCCAGTATCATACAAAGTCATAAAAACAGAAAAAGTAGATCGCGGAAACGGTCCATCTGGAAATAATGGTATGGATGGAGCTCATGGAGCAAACAGCAGCCCAGATCCAGCAGACATCATTGAGAATAAATCTGAGTTTATCAACGATTACAAAAGTTATGCTAGAGAAAGCATGCATTTTGATGCTGGCCGCATTAGGAGAAAAGATCTCATAATATTTATCAGTGAACTGCATACGAATAGAGATATTAAACGCATGTATGATACGTCAGGATTATTAGGGGAGCACCGAGGCTTAGAGAGACAGTATCGTCGGTTACAAAAAAGAGATTCCGTACTTTTTTATCAATCATTACTAGAGAGGATTAATGAATATGCAAATAATCCAGAAGCTAACCAAAGATCCATAGAGCATAATAAGACCCTCGCCTATATGTATACAGCTGTCTTAAGCAAGTTATATGATTTAAAAAGTGATTCAGATCCTACATTGATCATAGATATAAACGGGTACCTTCGTATAGTGATGACCAATGTCAATAATTTTATTCAATTAAAGGAAAGATATAGCATGGTTCACACAATAAATAATTATAAGAATGAATACAAAAAAAATATTGATAAAAAAATTAACGAATCTAAGCTTTTCATCGAAGAGGAGATTACACCAGCCATTGATAAAATACTTGCGCAAATAGATAGTGAAATAGAGCTTCTTCTGGATGAAATAAAAGAACTGCAAAGAGAGGCTGAAGAAGAGAGAGATGAATTGCTTAAGAAAAAGAAAAGATTGGAACAAGCGGTGGTCCTTAGAGGATTGTTTAGTTGTTTAAAAATTGCAGGTCTAGCATTAAGTTTTTTAGTACCTGGAGGAGCGGTGGCAGGTGCGGTCATTGGAGCCGCAAGTTCCGTAGTGGAAGCTTTCGTTTTAGACGATCAGACCGCACAGCATCAACCTCTATCATTACCTGCTGGTGTAACGGCTGACGTAAGGTTATTGGTAGGTAATATCAGAAGAGCCCAGGACATTAAAGTGACGAGAAATAGTCAAATATTAGACTACATAGCTCATGAAATTGATCCACATCCATTGTTGAGTAATGTTCGTGAAAGTATAGAAATAAAAAGGCGTGAGATGACGGAAATCCGCAATCGAGAGGGAGCTCCAGGGCTCAAAGAGCGGTCTGAAGAGCACGTGGCCAAAATTAAGGCAGAACTAAAGGCAAAAGAAATCGAACTAAAGACGGACAAAACTGTTGATAAAAAAAGAGCCACTGAGGCATTAGATGCTATAGTTACCGTTTATCGTCTGATTCGGATTAGTGAAGTGAGCTTGGACATTTATAGTAAACACAAGAGTGATCAAGCAAATCTTGATGCGATAAGTAATGCTATTCAACAAGAAGAAGAAAAGCTACAGAATCTTAAACAATACGAAGATAGAATTTATAGTACAATGAAGCCTATATTAAATAACATGGCAAAGGATCTCGAGGAGGTAGAAAATACGTTGGGTACAAAATCTCAAGTTGCGCATGACGTAACCAAATGGCAGGTACAAAGCTCGCTCAGAGACATAAAACTGTCAGTGCACCAATTAACCAAAGGGTTCAATGTAGAAGACAACTTGGCACGTTACATTGAAAAGTTGGAAGAATCCATGACCACCTTAATCCATGTATACGATCGCATGCAAGACTACCAACAACAACAAAACTTAGCTAACTATATTGCTGCAGTCGTTGCACCCCATGGTCCAGATAATGATGATCAAAAGGAATTAGGAATACTCATAAGGTCTAACCTTGTCCTAGAGCAGTATGAAACAGCTGTTGATGCATTGAAGCAGTGGGTGTTTCCGTTCGCTGGTCTCTATCTTGAAAGGATTATGTTGCCATCCCATTTGGAGTTTAATAACAGCAACATTGAAGATTCAGCAGCTAAAGTGAAGGAAAAAATAGAACTGATAAAATCACAAGTAGAAATATATAAGACAGCTATTAAAAGTCATGAACAACATATACATATTGGGTTGTTTAATAGCATCTATGTTTCTTCCCGTCCGTTTTTCGTATGGAGAAATGAGGACCACAAAGAGGAGGTACGCAAGCTACTGTCGGGTGAAGCAATATTCCTGAAAGCTGACATAAGAGGCAGTGCACCGGACAAAGATGCCATTAAGTTTAATTTACTTGAACTGAACCTCAAAGTAGCTAATGCAAGTCGGCAGCTTGGGGTGAACGATACCCTTAAAGGCTTTAAGGTTAATGCCACCCACATGGGCAATTCATATTATAGGTATGGGGATACATTTTATGTTATAGTCAGTCCTAGTCAGACCATTGAGTATTCATTTGAAAAAGACGGCAATGGAAAACCAGTGCACAATAATCTAGTATATGATAAAATTAGGAATGGTGATTTTATGCTCAGTCCTTATGCCATGTGGAAATTTCAGTTAATTCAACTTAGCAATTCAACTTTCGATCAACTGTCCATGTATAGAGATGAAATTGAATTAGAATTAGTGGGAAGCGGATGTTATGTAACCAAAGTGCGATGACTTGCCGAACCTTAATGTAGAGAAGTTCTATAGAGCAGATGATGCCATGTTGTACCTTGACAGTGATTTGTATGATCAATACTAGGGAAGAAACTAGACGATGCATTGTCTCTTGATGCTTCACATTTTAGAGCTACAAAATCATTAAAAGCAAGACATCAAAATAAGGATTAAGAGTAACATGACATGATGTTACCTTCAGTGTTGTAATTATATTGAAATGAACTCAGGTGATGTGACCAACGCTGCAAGGTAGAGAGCAAACCTGCTTTTAGTGCAGATATTCGAGAGGTCTTTGCAACGACGCCACTCATTAACGGCGCTTAGATTTTATATCACAATTAATCCTTTACGACCGTATGTCTCTTTCTAGGAACGTAACTTTAAAATTTGAATTATACGTAAACTCTTGACAGTGGCAACCCGGGGACGTTTGTCCGCCACAGAAAAATATTGAAGTTGTCGTACACGGCAGCAACTATCAACGCAAGCCATTTTGCGTTCACTAGAAACGTATCCCTTTTAGGAAGTAGGCTTGTGACAATATTGCTCCGGATTGTCATTTTGAACTGAGCATGGACGAAAGCAATGGTGAGCTTTGTTGCTGCGATTTTTTAAATGCTGTTCTTATGCATCAAGGTCATGTTTGGTATATTTGGTTCCTACATACTCTGTAATGAATTTGTTTTATACGATTTATTGCATGTCACTGGGAGGGAACACTAGGCACTCCACTGTACTTATTGTCTCTCACTGAGATGTGAACCTTCAGGAGTTTGTGTCGTATGACATAATTTAAGATATTTGCTATGATATGAGATATGTGATATCTAGATATGATATAAACAATAAGATATATATGCCCGCGTTTTCGGATTAATGCATATTTTTTAAATGATAACATGTACAAAATTTTAATTATTTTTCCATGACATACTTCCATTGGTCGTATAGAGTCAATATATGATACGTATTTATACATAAAAAATTCATTCGAACATTTGTCTCCAGCTATTTTCACTCATGTTCATTCTAATGACGGAAAATGAACGGAAGCTCTCAAACTAAACTTACTCTGAACATAATTTTGATGGACAGTATATTTTTAAAATCGCTTATTCTTACAGAACATTTTTTCATTACCTGATTGTTTATACGTCCTCATTTTATAACAATCATGTTCATAATAGTATACGAGTATACTATCTAGTATTTTAGCTTTGTGCCTGATTTTACCTGTGAGTGACACGTATATTATTGACTTTTGGTAATGAATTTACAGGACAGTTATATTTTTTATATTTTTAACATGGCCGAGGGACATGCTATATTTTTATGGTGAAAAATTTGAAAAGTGGTATAGATATGATGATATTGCTGCGAAAATAACATGAAAACAATGAGAAAAAATTATTTCTTCATGATTTCGTTTATCAGGCGGTAGAGGGTTAATTTGACAAGGTTGAGCTCGGGAGTGTTATTCTCCAAAATTTACTGCATTGTTGGCATTTCTTGACATTTTGCTTGATGATTTACCAAACTCACACACGCGTCCGTAGAATGAAAAAACCTCGCGGTGGAGGCTGAGGCAGACATTTTCTTCATCCGAGTTCCGAGCGAGGATGTGAGGATGAAAATTGGGAAAATTGCAATAAAAGCTGGTGATCTTGTAGGTTGAATTGTTGAATATAGAGGTCAAGTGTTCAACACTAATTAATTATTAGAGTCTAATATTATTTAATATGATAGATCTAAGTTATAGTGAGTAAAAATAAATTATACATGTATTATAATTTCTTTCAAGTGTTTAATCCTAAATAAGTGTTCATAAAAAGTATAATTAGGAGTATATATGTCATTACCTGTTAACGGCTGCAACTGTTAACTGTAGTAATGATGTTTTTGTATGCGTCAAGTTTGAACGCGGTATGTTAGCGTCTCGTACACAATTCGTTTAGATCAGCTGTGAGTGCTAGGTGACTACATTAATTTTATAACCATGAAATTTATTTTATTCTTTCAAATATTCCTCGATGTGAAAGTTTTATGTGTGATGCTCAGGTTGAAGGCTCGACATGTTACTGAGACCGAGTGGTCACTAGTTCTTGTGCAGCATTTTTCAGGAGGATTCAATACATCTTGTTGCATCAGGTAACCTTTTTCAATGAACTATTTCTTTTATAAATGTTGTGCAGAGATTCTAAAATAAATTGCTGTGCAGAGATTCAGTATGGCTTAGTGAAGGTAGGAATTGGTGAGCAATTGTACTACGGTGTGCATGTCTTATGTGATGAGTGTGAACTCGATTTTTCGTGGCAGTGCGTTACGTGTCTCACAGATGGGGGTGCCAGAGAGATTCTGGGTTGGGGAAATTTACAAGATTTAATAACAAAGGAAATTATTTCCATTATTAGTTCATCAGAAGCAGCAATGGATGTAGTACTTTCGAGGAGGCAAAAGACCTAGAAGCATAAAATTACTCTGAATAGTAGATTTTTTCCATTTGCTTCTAATGATTGACGATCTATTAGAATGAATTTGCTGTCTAATAATGTAATAATATGTATTAATCAATAATTAATAATGGATTACTAATCATTCACTACTACTACAAAACAAACATTTCAAGTGCACAACTGTGGACAATCAAAATATTACACATTTATATTCGATGTCGATGACTCCCGTAATTGTATTGTTTAGAGGTTAAGAATTGCTTATACATATGACGACCGAACGTTGACAAGCACAAACAGGTTTGCTGCATTATCTTTCGATTCAAAATTGTTTTCAAATGACGATAGATTTTATAAGAATTGATTATTCCCAGGGGAGAAAAGGAATGTACGTTGAGTAGGCTATAATCAATAGCGTATTACGCAAATTTTGATCTATGTAGATAATGCGGTGATAATTGTGTAAACGGTTTTGAAAAGTTTGATTCATTTTGTTCTGCTTAAATTTTTTCAGGGGTGTGACTCAATGAGAAATTTTGTTAAAACTACAGTGCGAATAAACTTGAATAACATGTACGCAGCGATGTTGAATATTGATGTGATGTTCATTGAATGGCAATTAATCAACCTGCCTACCAACGAAGTATTTCCGCGGCAGTGTTGACTTTTGCTGTCTGTGTTGCAGCATTTTATCTTTTTGCATCACGAACTTTATCAATAATTGGATGACAAGTTTTTTCACTGGGATTAAAAGTACTTGCCTGATCTTTACTTCCGAACCTGTTAATAAGTGTATTAAGTGATGTTGATAAGTGTATTAATATTTAAGTATGACATTAGTGTGAAGTTTAGAGATATGTCAAAGCAGTGGATAGATACAAACGTCCCCTCATCCTGGCTTGTTAATTAAGTCCAAGCAAAGCATGAAAAATGAACAACACTTTCTAGAATTATGTGCTCCTGTGCGAGATGATCAATAAACTCATTGTAAAGATGAATTGTTATAAAGACCCGCTATTGTTCAGGTCCAGTTTTTTCCTCCTGTTGCTTTTGCTGCAAATAAATATAATCTAACGGAGGCTCAGACGTCATCTGATGGCCGGGTCGTCGCGGCTTGGCTGATGGTTCTCGAGAAAGATTCTTGCTGTAATGGAGAGCTTCTCTCGAATTTCATTTTCTACTTATTCTATTCAACATCGCTGACTGTTGATTATCAGGATAGCGATGACCGATTAAATTTTTTTACTTTATACGATGATGTCTGTTTTACGTTTCACGAAAATAACGACTATTATCAATTCTACTCTGTTGCTATAGAATAACATTTAGTATTACCAAATTCCCCGTTGGGAATTATAAAGGACCTGTGTTGGATATAAAAATGTTCTTGGTAATTAGTTTTTGTTATTTTCGTAGTGCTATGAATAATAAACTGTATTTTTAATGTTACTCATTATCAGCAACGGTACAAACCGTCGGATGACCTTATAAGATGAGTGGCACTACCATTGACGTGGCCATTACGGCTGAAATAAAGTGTGTGAAGCAGCGTGTTATTATTTCCTCATTACCCACTTGAGCTTAAATTATTCCTCATAATTCAGATGAGATCCATGATTAAATCAAAATAAGTTTTTAGTCCATTGATATTACTGTTGAAGTAGTTAAGCATTATTATCAAAATCTGACTGTTTGATTACTAAAATGGATTCAAGTATTAGTACGGTAGTTTTTTTTCTTTTCATTTCATAAACCAATAACATTTTAAATTTTATTAATTTTTCCCCCTTTCAATATTAAATAAAGTTAAATTAATTAATTTTGTGTTACTGTTATCTAAGTTAAATTATATGCAATAGCTCTCCCCTAATAACAACTTGAGTTGTACAAATATTTTTTCATTTTTCAAGCAGGTTCCTTCAATAGGTATTGCCAGCCTCCCTAGTTTGGTTTTAAGTTCGCTAACCAGGACATCATACTTTAACATAGGCCAAATAAAGGTGAGATTTGCTAAGATCAGCTAGATATTGCTTACAAAATAACTAAGGAGGAAAAGTAAACATGCCGGTTTTGAATAAAATTAGCAAGAGAATGGATGAGCACTCCCAAGATTATTGTTGCGCCTTAGTACACATATTAGTCATAACAATCGCCGACCGACTGGTACCATCAAACATGTTAATCTTATTTCGGTGTTGTATCCTGATGTGCTTGGTATTGAACGGTGAGGCACTTGCACGGGCGGAACTTGATACATTTGAAATCAAACAATATTTTAGGTCATATGAATGATCAGAGATCAATCAATGTTTTATTTTGAAATTTAATATCTGTAAAGAAAAATTGAGCTGACCATGGCACAGAAAATGTCAAAGAAAAAATTAATTGGGCTCATGTTATAACGGAAGAACGTAAATGAAGGAATACGACTCATCGAAGATTGAATTATTCAATTACTAAAATACACTATTTTATCCGTGCCAACAAGACTGTCACATGAAACGAGCGACTAAGTTCTAAGAATTCCAGACCCATCGTTCCCTGGAAAATCTTTCACTCGACGGAAATCTAGATCGCAGAAATCTTTCACTTAACCAAGGAAATCTCGTTCCTGGAAATCTGCTATACAACAAGGGAATCTCTTCTGAATATCTCTCACTCAACGAGGAAGATCTCGATGTTGGAAATCTTTCAATCGATGAGGGAAATCTCACGCTTGAAAATCTCTTCTTGGGAAAACCCTCACTGATCGACGAGTATCTCACTATTGATCGCTCCAAATCGCCCACTCAATGTTGGATATCTCGCTCTTAGAAATCGCTCACTCGCCGTCTGATATCTCATCCATGAAAATTTTTCACTCACCTCCGGAAATCTCACTTTCGGAAATCTCTCACTCACCGTCGTATAACTCACTTTTGGGAATATCTCACAAACCGTCAGATATATTGCTCCTGGAAATCTCTACTATAGAAATCTCTCACTCACCGTCGGATCTCTCACTTATGAAAATCGCTCAAACACCGTCGGATATCGCACTCTCAAAATCTCTCACTCACCGTCGGATATCGCACTCCCGGAAATCTCCCCCTCACCTCGGGATATCGCACTCTCGGAAATCTCTCACTCACCGTCGGATATCGCACTCTCGGAAATCTCTCACTCACCGTCGGATATCGCACTCCCGGAAATCTCTCCCTCACCTAGGGATATCGCACTCTCGGAAATCTCTCACTCACCGTCGGATATCGCACTCTCGGAAATCTCTCAGTCACCGTCGGATATCGCACTCTCGGAAATCTCTCCCTCACCTAGGGATATCTCGCCGCATTTGCAGGGCGCAAAACAGACGCAGCAGAGGCGGGAACGCCGGCATTGGTGGGCCGGAGCCTCCAACAAAGCGCTGCTGCTGAGTTCTTTGTCAACGGTCAAAGCTGAGGACAAGTGCGAGTGAAGCGAAATTCCGAGGAGGCGACTGATCCTGCGGGAAACAACAATCTGTCTAAAATGCAAGACAGATATGCAAAGAAAGACATGTTTATAATGCAATGCATTCACTGCAAGAAATGCAAGGCAGACAAAGAAAATGCAGTGAAAAACTGGTCCAATGCAAGAAATTTGCGGCAGACATTTTTGTGCAGCTTAAAATTTTTAAAAACTGCAATGTTAGGCAATATTACGTTCTTTGAATTTGAATTAAATTACGTAAATTTGAAGCAAGCTTCAACAATACGCGATTTACCCGCAGCAAATACACTTATTAAGCTTTTTATTCAATGGCTGTTTTTCATTATTAAAGCATCCACAAAAAATCACAATTGAAGAGAATTAATTTAAGCGGAAAGCAAAGCTCTAACATTGCACTGATCTACTCCATCATTCCATTCCCCAATGCAATGGCTTGTTTCCGCGATCCATGGCACTTGAGGAACGCGTTCATATCCACAAATCTCGATCGTAATCGCTATCATCGGCGCGCGGATAACGTCCTCATGGAAGAGCTTTGCCGGCATTAGCCTGTATTTGGCAATCTTAGATCGAGTATCTGCGGCCTACGGTCGGCAGTGGCAAGCCATGAAAAATATGAATTGTGAATTGTCGTTGCAATGAATAGAAACTTTAAGGATTAGTTTGCAAATAAATATTTTTTAATAGCCGTAAAGGAACTCATGAATTTTTCACTTAAAGTTTAATTTTCATGCCATGAGCCAATTATGAAAATTTTCATTGAAAGGTATTTTTGGGATTGAACATGGATTTTGTAATTCAATTGAACCTATTTATTGAATTTTGGTATCACACGTGGGAGTTCTGCCTGTCCTGGCATTCTCAGAACTGGGGGGGGGGGAATGCATGCAAGTGTCACTCTTCAGATTCAGGGAAGTCAGATATGGAACAATTTTCGGGTCTATTATATCGGGGGCAATTTTTGGGTCTTTTATACTGCCATTTTTAGAGCAGGTTATGGAACCATAACTTAGGACAGTTTCTTGGGACAAATTTTCATAAATTTCAATAATTTCTTTAACTTTTAGCAAGCTCTGGTACCTAATATGAGAAAATTTTATAGCATTTCGGAGAAAGTTTAGGATGCATTCGTGAGATAAATATCGAGACCACTTCCAGGAGTCCAGTTTAATACAATTTTTGAGGCCTAGTAAAATAGTATAATAGAATAATAGTATAACAGTAATAGTATACACTGTAGCGGATTGGGAATTATTTGCTTTAGCGGTTTGGGACTTACTTTAAGAACCTGCAATAGAAACACTTCTATAATCAATGCTGGAAATGTTTTTAATCTTATTTGGGATCAATATTATTGTACTGTAAGCAGCTTCAATTGAACACTCTGAACTCCTCTCATCGACAGCCGCTCACATGTTAACTCTAAGTTCTTTTTATCTAATTTAAGCTACTTTTAGTTAGGAATAATTAGTTTAGTCAGTTTTTTAGTTTATAAGTCTGAGTTATTATAATATAATATATATAATATAGTATATATAATATATATTATATAATAATATAATAATATATATTATTATATATAATAATATATAATAATATATATTATATAATAGATAATATATATAATATATAATATAATAACTCAGAGTTATTATTATCTAATTTAACTACTTTGAGCTCTCCATACGATGTAGGCATGTACTTTATATAATTCAACACAATATAACATAACATAGCATAACAAAACATAACACAACGAAAAATAATACAACATAACATAACATAACTTAACGGAACAAAACATAACATAATATTACATAACATATCTTAACATCACATAGCATAACATTAATTAACATAAAATAACATAACATGTCTACTATTTAGTCACTTTATCACCTACAACTTTATCTCATCACCTCTAAGTTCACAAAAATTATTGACTCTTTGATGACCTTATTACCTCTAACTTTTCATTACTAATATAGTTTTAGTTCACCTTATCGCCCCATGCAGGTCAGAACTATTGCAGAACCTCGCCTCATGCAGGTCAGAACTATTGCAGAACCTCGCCCCATGCAGGTCAGAACTGTTGCAGACAATTTCAAGATCAGCTACATACCAGACAGATCAAATTTGTCTGTACGACCCCTCAAGAGCTCTTCGTAAAAATTAGGTAATTTAAAGCCCTAATTAAATCACCTTGTTTGGTAAGAATCATTTAGGACTTAGGCCTAGTCATTGCAGACTAGGCTAGGGCTAGCTTAATGCTTAATACGTCATTTTGTTTGCTATCACAAAATTTTAAACTGAAACCGACCAAAAATGCTCTCAATACATTTATAAGCTCAACAACATTATCTTAACTCTTCAATAGACTTCACAAGCAAGATACTGGGAAGAGCGCAGGTCATAACAGAAGTCTTAATTGAGTCCTGGACGGTTTAGAGAATCTCTGAGCGCCCGATGCTCAATTGTTTGCTCTGCGCACGCCAGTCACGAGCGCGTAACTCCTGAACTCCGCGCTGAGTAACTCACTTCAATTAAGCCTGCCGATACAAGCTCGTGATTGTTCCTCTTAGAGCTCACTACTATTTCTTTGGTTGAGGAGAATTCTTCATTACTGTATTCTTATACAAGCAGCGCTATTGCTCCTCTTAGAGTTCACCATTTATTGTTTAGTTGAGGAGCATTCATTATTTTTATATTCCGATACAAGCACGTTATTTCACCTCTCGGATTTCACATTCATTCATTGGAATTGGGGAGCATTTAATACAATTCTTTATGGCAGAGAGTGAAGTTTCGATGGATTGTTTTTAATCCACGGTTTTACCACTAAGGATTTACATTATGCATATTTGCCATGTATATTTATTAAAGTTGTATTCATTACACTGATCACCGGGGAATATGGTTGTGGGATTATTTATTGTGGATCGATAAGATTTTTTCAACTGATTTCAAAACAGGCTTTGTTTTTTTCTCTAGCACGATTTTTTGGATTATTTGCATTTTTCGGATAATTATTGTAATAATTATATATGTTTGTATGCATAATTGAATGTTTAATAGAAGCGATCCCACGCATAAATTTATTTTACTTCGAATCAAATATCTGCAATACCGGTAGCTATATTAGGACTTAATGCACAAATAAACGTAATGCACTAATAATTAATATTAATATATTATCACTATACAAATATAATTATTATATACATATCTTACGTAAAAATGCCAATATTTCAAAAACTAGACGTGTCAGAGAAAAAGCAAAGTCATAAATCAGCAGCGAAAATGCTTTCCAATCCACACAGAATTACCTCGGAACCATTACCTATATCGATGATTATTCTTGAAGACAGTGAAGTGTTAAGGTAATCATATTTATCCACTGTTTTCCTTATAAGTAGTTGCAGAGAAGAGATCCCTTATCTGTATTTATCATTCAAATAAAAGGCAGTGAGCGTTTGATGGATAATTATTAGAATCATTTAAAAAACAATAGAGTAGTAAATATTCGTAATTGGTATTCATACTTCATTATTATTCTATACATTATAGACGATAGTGCGGCTTTATTGGATTGATATATGTCGATACTTTTACATGATAAAGATTTATTATCCGTATTCATTATTAAAGTCTCATTAATTAGTTAGGAAATATGAAACTCGTAATGATTGACAATTATTTTATGACTGATCCGATATCATTGAAAAAGTGTTATGCAATTCAGTTTCAATTTTTTACTTTTATTTCAAAGCCAATATGAGAAGACGCATGAAACTCGTTCTTTACTTCTCCCGCGACCGTGGATTCCACGCAGAAGATTATGTATTAATATTCAACATTGTAGCACCTGAATAAAAACCAACTACTATCAGTCTTTATGAATTCTAACCCACGGTTCAGAGCATCAAAGCTGTATATTTTTCTTCTGCGCTTCCCAAAGGCACTAGAAGTCATCGCGTGATGAGAATGCTGAATCCACCTTTGCCAAACGAACTATTTTCGAAGAACTGCAATATGACCAGAGCTGGGCAGCGCTACTTTGAAATGTAGCGCCGCTACCGCTACATGCTCTAAATGTAGCGGGCGCTACCGCTAACGCTACACCAACTAGATTGTAGCGAGCGCTACCGCTACCGCTACAGTAAAATGTAGCGCCGCTACATTAGCCGCTCCAATGGCCAAAATTATTGGAAATCGCTAAATATTTATTGTTCTGCTATTGGGATTTACTCATAAACATTTAATGATAATAAAACATTTTCAAAACATATCAATGAAACTTTATTGCAATTAACTTAACCGAAATAGTACGGGTTAGATATAGTAAATAAAAGTTAGTTATTCTTATGTTTTACCTTCCCTACATGGATGTCTACTTTAATCTACCAATCTCAAAAATTATCCATGTATACATATAAAAAATCAGTCTTTTATTTGTATATATATGTGGATAATTTTTGAGATTGGTAGATTAAAGTAGACATCCATGTAGGGAAGGTGAAACACAAAAATAACTGTGTAGAAATTACTGTAAGCAAATTCAAGTTAGGTGGCTGATGTCCGTGATGTGGTCGTGGACATGTGGTGGCAGCTGGCACGGAACAAGAACAAGTGGTAACTGGTAACAACTTAACAAGTAACAACTATTATGTTGACACTAGTAACAGGATGAGGTTGACAACCTTACACCGAAATCTTTCGTACAGTTTTATTTTGTAATTTATATTATTTATGTATCATGCTGGTTGTTAAATAATATTTAATACTATTAAGTAAAATCTAAAGGCTTTATCTATAAATGTAGCGGTAGCGCTGTAGCGGAAAACCTCGTATCGCTACTTAAATATGTAGCGGGCGCTATCGCTACCGCTACAATTGATTAAATGTAGCGCCGCCACATGTATCGTGCTACTGCCCACCTCTGAATATGACCTAGCTCTAAAAATAGTGTCTTCATCTGCCTTCCAGCTCTGTTGCAAGTTCTTGAGTTAATTCTTTTCCGCAGCTCATGAGACAGCGAGGAAAAATTAACCATTTGCCACGCACTTTAGTCAAGAGAGCGCTACTTTGGACCCGTGGAGTTCCTCAGGTTGCGAAGAAAACCTGAAATCGTTTTCTTTTTTGGCAACGTTTTCTGTTCTTCAGGCCAAACTCTCGCATGTCACTGACGAATGGCGTTAGCCGGCCCGAGATATGCATTTGCATACACAACCGACCCATAGAGCTTTAGGCCTCTTTCTCAGTCCTGTTTTACAAAGTGGAGAATTTTTACGGTGGGATCACTTCCATTTACAACTTTAAATGCTCAGTTAAAAGCGTGGAGACCATCCAGAAGTGAGATACTTTGCAACAAAGTTGAATTGAAACGATATTTTTTGCACGGAGATGAGCGCATGGCATGTCCGAGGAAAAATGCAGGCTTAAAAACATTTGACATCGACACTTGAAACTTTGCTCCCGTTTTAATTTGAGTCCATTATTTTTCCATGAATATATTTCCCACTGTCAACAAATGCCGTATAAACAACCGCCGCTGATATTTCAGAGGAGTTTAAATTACTCAATTACTATTAACAAAAATTTATTTTGCATGGCGTGCAGAGAGTGCGATTTACTTTTTCAAAATTAATGTCCTGCTATGAAAAATTTTTACTCAAATAAATCTATCTCAAAAAGGTGCCGTCGAACTATTACACTATTGACCTAACCTTTCATAATCATTTATAATTTACCTTGCTAATTTCCCGTCGCCTTGTTTTTTTTCTGGCTTGAATATTTTCTTTCCCGTCACTTGCCGCTACACATAGTGCTATCCTCGCTGCCCCCAAATATTAATTGGGTAACACCAACACATCACTTATTTTTCAAACGATCATACTCAACTTAATATATTTTCATTGCACTAAACATCTCTGACGGCATATGCATTCCATTAGTAATCGAACTTTTGAATTTAAATGCATGTGCTTAACATTGAAAACATACAACTCAAATTTTTTGACACATCCGACACACAACTTATATTTTTTTCAAACGCCCATAAGTTGAAAAAAGCTCAAGGGACTGTTTTCAAAGCTGCATTGTAGATGCAAGAGTTCAAGTCAATGAAGCTACACGGGCAGATCTCACCATTATAGGCGGCCAGGAATGACAGCTTCGTTGTCTTGTGATCTCCGACATGTCATCAAATTATCGAAAACGAGCCGTTATCGATACTTGGCTGTCCTCCAGACTTCTTTTCCCGATAAAGCGCTTGTTCTCTCGAGTCAGGGTAATGGCTTTATTGATGAGGAGGTTCTCTATAATGACTAAATTATTTCACCGTTATTTTCATTTCCTTGTTTTGTCTTGAATACCATACCATGTCCGACAACACTTGATGATGGTTAATTGAGTAATTGGACTTTTTTTCCATTTTAGATTTTATGTTAATAAATTAACAGGTTTTAACGTGGTCGTAACGAGAACTGGTTTTGAATTTCAACACCTTCGTCTAAATTTCGGTAACATTTAAAAATTATTTGGTTGAAAGTTGCTTAAAAAATCAGGCGCTGATTCCACTTAGGTTTAGTCGATTTGAGAGTCGGTTTTAAACTCCGTTATTTTTTCCGTTAATTTTTAAATAAGCGCCGAAAAACTAATTTTACATACCACTTGTAATTCTACAAAAGCGAGTTAGCCTGATAGTGCTACAATTTAATTATTTTATCATTTTTGCCGTCATTAAGAAGCAGATGGACCATGACACATCGTTTCAGTAGGTAAGAAACAAGAGATCAAATATTTCTTTCGCTTCAACTTTTAAAATGCATTCTCTCCTTTAAATTACGCAATACCAGATGATAATTTATTGCAATAGAACTCTTCTCAACCCTACGAAATGTTCGCTTTTTGGTTGTTGAAGTCAAATTGTTCTTATGTAATTATCCAAATGTTCTCCATTGGTATTCTCCAGATGTTCCACGATGTTATTCTCCAGATGTTCTTTGATGATATTCTGATGATATTCCCCAGATGATCTCTGATGATATTCCCCAGATGTTCTCTGATGATATTCCCCAGATGTTCTCCGATGATATTCCCTTTCTGCAGGTGTTCCCGATCCCCGAGTCGGTGTTCACGGTGGACAAGAGTCGGTCCGGCAAAGGGCGCGTGGTGGTCAAGGCTGTGCAGCTCGGCGCCGGCGACGCGCCGCTCAGATGCGAGATTTCCGGCGAAGCTCCGTACTTCCGGACGGACGAGCGCTGGGCCAAGATGGAGGTCGCGGGTGAGCATTTTGGTGATATTTAAGTAATTTATATAATATTATTTCAGAAACTTGTGGATAAATGAGGACGAATCAGGTTTAATGTATTAATTTCGCTTTTTTTCATTTTGAGGCGTTTCAGGTGACGCAGAATATATTTGAATCCAGTTTCTTAACTAAATGGATTATAGTTTCCGTTTTTAGATGAACTGTGTAATTTCACGAAAGGATTCAACATACATTTCATGGGGGCAATCTAGATGGTAGAGAGTGTTTTTTGAATTGCATGATTACATTTCGTACCAAGCACGAACGATAAAACAATTCTTCACATTTCCCTGACAGGAATATATGATATTGATGTTACCGTTCCGTCAATGTCTCCATCTGTTTTTATATTTGGCCAATTTAACAATGAACATAAACCAATTCCTCAGAAAATAAATCTCGTCAATTTTAATTATTACTTACACTGATTAAGTCTTCCGAATTATGTGCAGTGAACATATATTAAATATTGTACATTATTCAATGCATTCTAAAAATTAAAAGACATTGCCCCGCATGAAACGTCAATTTTTTCCCCATGATCACTACCAATAAATAATAACATAATTCTAAATTTTTCATCTATAGTTTTATTGCAGAACTTAGCATTGATATTATGTAATATTTTTCTTTTTTGCTTGCATCGATTCATGCAATTTTCCGTTGCGAACATTTGCAACTGAGTCCGTTTTTGTGCAGCTTCCATCAGCTCAGCTGCCACGCTATCAATTTCTTGCTCAGCAACGACAGCTCGACGCGAATTTATTTTTTTTATTTTATTTTTCTCCTTCCGGCGATGTTGCTGGCAGACGCGAGGCTTTTTGCGAGACGACTTACGACATCTGAACACCTCTGGTTGCTCCTGACGATCGAAAAACATCGACTTACGACATCTGACAACCTTTGATTGCTCCCGATTCTCAAAAAAATATAACTCGGTACGCACTGCAGTGAGTGACAGAGAGCTCATTTTCTCGTCGACGAAAATGAGAAGTCACGGACGGGCAGACAGAGGGACAGGAAGACGGACAGACGGACGGACGGACATGACGAGCACAATAGTGCATTTTTTCAGAAATTAGAAAATGCGCAAAAACATCGACTTACTACCACATGTAACATTTGAGATTGCTCCTGATGCTCAGAAAACATCGACCTGCGACATCTTGTAACCTTTGATTGCTTCCAATGCTCTTAAAACATTGACTTACGACATATTGCAATCTTTGATTGTTCCTAATGCTCAGAAAACATCGTTTCATGACTTGTTGTAAAATTTCATTGCTCATGAAGCACAAAAAATTATTATTTATGACAAATTACAATCTTATGTCGCTTACATTGACCTACGACTCTCTGAAATATTAAATGCAATACATATAATATTAATACATAAAATATTAAAAACATCTTTTCGCGTAGCATTATTTCTCTTGATGCTCGAAAAACATTTGACTTACAACGCCACGTAATCTTTTATTGCTTTAGATGCTTGCAATGCTTTTAGTTGAGTGTAATGTCTGGTACCCTAAACTCATGTTATTAATGACTTGGTTGGGGTCTATTAATTACATAAGAGAATACAGCATCGCGCTCCGTCATAATTTATAATTATTCATGTTCTTTTATTATATATGATGCTCAAATCACGTGTGCTAAAAGAAGCTTGCAATCTTCGATGTTCCTTACTCCAAAGAAAATTCAGATAACGATACCCCGCTACCTCTGATTCCCGATAAATAAAAAAAAAATTGAATAGTATTCTTCACTTATTAATAGTTATTCTTCCCATATTTGTTCATCCATCACCACAGCTAGTCAATTATTACTATACTTATTCATTTGGAAATATACTTACTTTTGAAAGAGACAGTCCATTACCGTGTAATTCGTGATTGAAATCTACATTGCACACGGCAGGGATTTTTAGTTAAGTTTCCGAATCGGTCAGAAGCAGCGGGTACACCAAATTCTCCGACATGCACAGCGTTGAGAGAGTTGAGAGATGCGGTGGGAGAATCGCGGAGATTTATAGCGGAGAGAAGATTAAGAAGTCGAGAGATACGGTTTGATATATTACGAAGACTGAGTACCGGTAGGGCGACTGGTACAGCAGAAGCGCAGTTTGACGACAAAGCGTCTGACATGTTAAATGATCTGCCGGGAATGTAGAAATCTACTCCAATTAGAGCCTTATGCTCAAGAGGTGTAGGAGCAGAGTTACCATATATGTACACAGAATATTGAAGTATCGTCAGCGGCTGCATTATACGCAATTTTTAATATATTGATGCATAATATGATATTTGTCATGCCCGTAATATTCTTTGTGTTTAGAGACGTTTTATTATGACCTCTGTTGATAAAATTCCGGCGGAGATTGTCGGTAAGAAATGTAAATAGACCATGAACATGTATTCCATATTTTCGTTGATGTTCGACTGCTTGATGAAAATTTAATGTGGCTTATTGAACCTATTTTTCTATGTGTTCTGCATTGTATTGTTAGTACATTTGTAAAATGTTGTACTGGCTGTCGTTTGCTATGGAACCTTAGTCAGGAAAGTATAGTACGTATAGACTTAAAATTCTTTGATATATCCATGAGGTTCATACAATGAAGAGAAGAAGAGTAGCGTTTCTAATTCGAAGAAATTTAATTTTGTACTTCGTGACACGTACGCGAAACTATTTCAGTAACTAGAAGATAGAGCCTCATCATGGTGTATTTTATAGTACGTAATATAAAATTCGGAATATTGACATGCGCAAACGAACGTGACTAATGTAAAGGTAATTGATAGGTGTCCGTACATTTTTTTATATTGAATTAAACTCAACGCGTACCAAAAAGTATATAATGTGTATATTGTAGTTGTGATTATTAGGTTAGTAATTAGTTACGTTGAGTAAATGTACAAGTTTTCATATCGCAGAGGTAATCGTATTCCGCGTAATTAGGTAATCGTATTCCACGCTATTAGGTAATCGTATTCCGCGTAATTAGGTAATCGTATTCCGCGTAATTAGGTAATCGTATTCCGCGTAATTAGGTAATCGTATTCCGCGCAATTAGGTAATCGTATTCCGCGTAATTATTAAGTCTCGGATCCCACTCTTGGTGGGGGGGATGTTAAGTTCGCCATACCATATAAGAATTACTTGCCGTATTTTTCTTTACTTTTCTGAATTTTCTTATCTCATTGTCAATTTTCTCAACTTGTTAAAAATTTAAAGTCATACATATGAACTAGCAATTGCTTCTGGCTAGAAATATGTTTCGCTAGGATGACAGTTGTTGTTACGGTGCCACTAGGAAAGGGTGGAAGAGAACAAGAGGTTGCACAGATCGAGTGGCCGGAAAGAGGAACAAAACTTTACGATCGCAGACGGCTCCTGTGTAGGATTTATATGATATGTTTACCACGCGTTAACAGCGGCAGCGTGCGAGCCACGACAGTTACATTTGCGTTAAATTACTATCTGAAAGTAACATATTATATAAATACAAAATATTCAGCATTAAATTCACCATATCTTTATTCGATGAAGATATGGTCATATTATGGTGGGTTTATTTCCTTGAGAACTCTTGATCATCTTGAGATTCAATCAAGTTCATTATATTTAACTCATTATAATTTATTTATTCATTTGTTTATTATTTAACTTTAACCATTTGTACAAGTTAATGATAAATTTTTTACTAAAGATGTAGAATATTTTAACCTCTCTTAAAGTTATCTACACTCTCCCTCCTCTCTCACTCAGTTGTGCCCTCGGACCCTCCTTCCCTCACGGGCGTCGCTGGAATGTATGCCCTCAACTCCCACGCTCTTAATTTATCTACACTCCCCCTCCTCTCCCTCAGTTGTGCCCTCGGACCCTCCTTCCCTCACGGGCGTCGCTGGAATGTATGCCCTCAACTCCCAGGCCCTCGCCACCTGCACGGCGCCCCCCGCTCTGCCCAAACCTGAACTTGAGTTCCGCGTCAACGATGAGAAGGTGAAATTAAATATTATCATTTGTATATTTCTTAAGAATATTCATAGTTTTATTATTGGTATATTATATTTATAGTATGATACTTTATACGGATTTTTTTACACTTTTGCTTGAGTTCCGCGTCAACGACGAAAAGGAGCTATAATATTTTATAATTATTACGAGTATTTCACTTCAGGCTATTTCAGTATTATTGTAGGCATCATAAAATGTTTAAAATGTTCAATTGTGGCAAAAAATTAAGGTCAAATGTAATTATTTTGCCTTCGAGTTTTTCTCTTATTTTTCGTTGTGTATTTGTGCATTTTACTTATTCTTCCAATTTAGCAGTTGTAGCATGTATCATTTTTAAAGTTATTTCGTTGCATTTTTTCTATTAGGTGCCAGCTACGTCAGACAGATCATTTCCCGAAACAAAGTTATCTGTTTTGTTTATGTCTAAATTGAAAGGAGGCAATATTAATTAAATATCTGCTTAAGTCATTGATAACCTACATTTAGAATGCATTCCGGTAAACTTTTATTTGCTTTACAAACCTCTTATCACACGGTATAAAAAAAACGAAATTCCTAAGCGCAGCCATGTAATTGATGAAATTGCCTTTAAAACTTGTAATTCAATGCAAGGTTTCCATTCTAGCAACCTCTCACAACGCCGTACATATCGACGTTGTTTCAACGTTGAAATCTCGTTGACATCTGACGGTAAAATTGCGATTATATATATATATATGGGGATATAAAGTCAAAATTTAACGCTATTTCAATGTTGAAACAACGTCGAAATGCACGACGCTGAAAAAATGACACGCTTATCCAATTTTCATTCTAAACTAATACTAAACGTTATTTCAGCGTCATGAGTTATGTTGTTTTAACGTTGATTCGACCTGACATTGCCTGCTGGGTCCTTTTATCCAGAACATGAAATACAGCAATTATGAAAAAATTTCGAAAAATATTTCATAATTCATCAATTAATCCCACTCAGGTGCACCCATCTCTCCTCCTCGAGCCGCTCGTGCAGCTGAACAACGCTACGAAGCTCTACTCGGTGTCACAAACTCTACGGTTACGCACAACTCTTTCCGTTGCACGCAGAGGCTACGTCATAGTTCGATGTTCGGCTTCGGTTCGTGATCTCTATTGGAAAAATTCCGAAGTGAAACTCAACGTTGATGTTCCCGAACAATTCAGACAGAGACCCGAGTTCCACTTATTCGGTGAGATTGACTGGAATTTGAAAAGTTGTACTGTTTTAATTTAACGAGTAGGATGACCGAGTGACATGGCTGCTATATTGTACGTCAATTTTTCTGACACCTTAATTTTCTATTTAAATGTTATATAACTTTTTTCAGAGGCTTAGATGGCTTTGTATGTCACTGTGTGTTTTGTGTCATTGTGTGTTTTATAACGTATGTGCAATTCATTGTATATTCTTAGAATAATTCAGGTTGACGTGAACATAAGAGAATTACATTGAGTCTTTGTTCACAAAGGTTTTTCATTTAATGTGAAAAGGAAACACTAATAAATAAAATATATGATGCAAAATTTATAAATTAAACTATTTCTTATCATCGGACTCGTTTTCTCATTTCCAGGTGACGCCGCAATGCCGACATCGTCTCCAGTTTTCTTAATTTTCCTGATGACGTCATCGTTTGCTCTACGTTTCTAGTCCCGCTACAACCCAAGCTTTTTGTACATAATCTTGACGCAAACTGAATATGTTCTTGATATGTTCATACTCCTGACGCATGATATGTCCATGTCAGTGATACATGTCATATACTTGTCCTTGAGATGTGACATGTACTTGGACATGTCCAATAATAATATTATTGGACATCGAATTAAAACATTAAATGTAAAATTCATGTCCCTTAATTTCATTTTTAAATTATCAATAACAAGCCAAATCAAGGACTATTCGTGCATCACGCACCGATTACTTTTTTAGATAAATTATATCTTCAATTATTTCATTTCAGGGTTAAAATATCTTCGAATATTCACTTAATTGAACCCCTTATCCTGAGGATAATAATTTTAACCAAGTTTGATAAAATATCGGTGGCCATTGTTTACATAGTTCGGTCTTTGACGACACATGGTTTAGAATGAGGAATAATAATTTATTTTACCGATGCAAATCTCTTTTCTATTTAAAATTAATATGGGTAATCACTGGCCACTCAATTGCCTAATTCATCGGATTTATGTATCCGGGTTTAGTGAAAATATGTTGAGTTTGGTCGCGAATATATTCATGCATACAGTACGGCTATTTCGCCTTTTTAAATAATAGCAACATTTTCAATGTACATCATGCCGATGCTTCATGAAGTATTTTCTAAATATGTTATTATATTAGGATTTTGTAAATGGGGACCGCTAACATGATTACTTACTGGAATGACTGAATTCAATGGAAAAACTAATTTTATGTTTTAATGTGACAGGCGTAATTTCTAGCTTTGGTGTTGAGGCTGACCTTGTAATTAAGATGCCGGAAATAGACCTGCGTCAAATTTTTTTGTAATAATTAAACGTAATTATGTTGTTTTATCATTAATTAAATCTTTTGGGTAATTAAAGTATGTGACGGAATACGAAAAAGTTGGCAGTAAGTCTTTCACATTATTAATATACTGTACGACGGATGCAATCATTATCTAAATTTATTGTAGAAACGAATTTTATGACCAGCTCTTTTGGGTCAAAATATTAAAATTTTGCGTTAAACGAATGCGTGGATTTGAGTTACATCATGCGGATCATTACGCGTTCCTTCATGCAGATCATTACGCGTTTCATCTTGCAGATCATTTAGCTTTACGTCATGCTGATCTTTATGCGCATCAACATGCAGACAATGCTTGGATACTCATGCTCGCTACGCGAAAACCCTACGTTTTTTATCATGCGCAAAGTCATAAATTTAATGGTTCATTAGGTTGCAAATTGCATCACGCGTATATCAAAATAATTCTGATTGAATATTTTTTTGTAGATATTAATAAAAAAATAAATGATGGTCATTCAAAGCGAAACTTCCGCTTCGGTTGGCATTCCAGAATGGCTATTATCTACCGTATTAACCGCTTATTGTTCACAAGCAATATTTTTCTTCTTTTATAGAACGGCGAAAAAATTCATCTAAAAGCTCTAAGACAAATAAACGGTTCTCTGAAAATAAAGGTAGAAGGTTATGTTATGTGAATTTAATAAGTTCTTAGTACAATAAAGGATTATGCTTCGTGTTTAATATTTGCTCATGTACGTAATAATTTAGGTCTAAAAAATCATACTTAAAACGCTTAATTGCACCGAAATAGCCGCTTCTCGTGAAGAAGTTCAATATTTGCAACTCATTTAAACTTGACCTGAAACTTATTGTACATATAATGTTGGCTGTTCGCTATTTAACAATACATGGAATGTTGAATAGATTTACTCAGGAATACATTGATAATAATGTAGCTAATATGTGTGTACATATTTTTGAATATATTACTTTCCGAGCCCCAGAACCCGGCAAGGTCCCAAATTTGCTTGATTTTGAAGATCGTATTTAGTTGCAAAACACTGAAACTCTATTGGCTGCAGTCACATACAAGTTTAGAAACATTTCCTGTTTAAGAGGAAAAATATACTGTGTTGTTCAAAAGAAATTTTAAAATAAAACTTCAAAATATCGGCCTATAGAAAATGACACCTTCATAGCCCTGAAATTGTAAATGAATTGTTTAGTATCATAATTATATTAATCTAATTGAACAGCTGATATTACATTTTAAGTGAAATTATGTAATCAAGCATGAATTTTTAAGAAAAATAAAAAATTTGAAATAAATATTCACTAAAACTCATGTCAAATACAAATTTTTCAATAAATAACAATGATTTACTATCTAAATTTCAAATTCCGCTAATTTACCTCACCAAATTGAATATGGAGAATTTCACGCACAATACAAAAGCATTGATGAATGCCAGAGAATTTTGATCTCATCAAAATAAATTCAATTTACAGGAAAAACTTGTTTCTAATTTTTTTTGGCATCCAAAAAGAAGAAACAGTCTTCGTTAAACTGTCACTAAACTACAGTCAACTTAAATTAATACTGGAACTAGATATTGTAAAAGTTCAGTCGCTCTATCACAGTGATAAGCGATCTTTAGAGGAGTTACTCAAGAAACCTCCAAAATTATTTTGTGATTGAAACTGCAATATTTTGCTTGGGTTTGGCTGCGAAAACAAATCTTAAGTCAATGTAAATATGTATAATATTTTTTGTGGCTAAATAATAGTTTTATGCACAGAAATTTGTTCAGATAGTTTCATGTGCCCAATAAATTAGTTAATGGTAAACTATATCATCATTCATGAAAACTTCTCTGAAAATATTTCCGTCCAAAATTCCACTTGTCTTGCAATTATTTAAACACTTTTTCATCTTCAAATGCCAAACATCAAATGGAATAATCGAGCATCTCGAAAGTCGTTGACCGGAATCACGGGGGTGGATGTGCTAGCTTCTGATATTTATGTTCGTCCTCAATTGTCATGATACTTAATTGTCTTGATATGTAATTGTCATGATAGTTAATTACCGTGATACTTAATTGTCACCATACTTAATTGTCATGATACGTAATTGTCGTGCTTCTTAATCGTCATCATATTTGATCGTCAATTACGACGCAAAATTTTCGTCAATTGCTGAAGTTCGCTCGTAATGTTCAGCTTTTATAATGCCTTCGGAAATGGCTTCCTAGTTCCGACTGAAATAAAAAAAACGGTTCAGTTTTCCTTCATTCATGCAGAGATCTTGGCTTTTCAAATTTCTCATAAAAGTCATTCAGTCGCATTTCAAGTTATTTGGAAAAAAATTAAAATTGAAGTAACGTTAGAATTTCAATGCAATAAAAACAAAAGAAACACAGGAACTTTTCTAAAAAAATGGTTAAAACGAGTGAGAATAATAACTATAAATTTTACATGTAAAAAAACGCATACCAGCGTTTGATATCTCTTGAGTTTGTTTAGCATGTAGGTGAGCAACATTAATATCCATCTTTATTTTTGTGATAAAAGAAACGTAGGGCAACGTGGGGCAGCGCGCCCCCCACTTTTTTTAAACTAAATTTTTGATGAAGTTTTAATTGATACGAGGTGGTTCTTTGTTTTGTTTAAAGGTGCAACTAATGAGGAATGTATGATGTGAATTAGACGCCTATAGAGTTATTCAATTTTTTATGAAACACTATTTGTAAAAAGTGTCAAAATGGGCCCATTGCCCCACCCCTGGGGCAATGGGCCCATGGGATTGGGGCAAGGCGCCCACCCTTGGTCCCTTTACCACAATTGCATATTTTTCGTTTAAAAATGAAAAAAAACAACACTTTACAGTTAAAAATAAGAAAAATGTAATAAAAAATGACATTCATTTATTAACAACTCAAAAATCATATCCATAAGGACCATAACTTGAAAAAAATATACTCTTGGCTTAAAAAATCTATCACTGACGTGAAGAAAAATATTTCATTGACATAACATTACAGTATATATCCTTGACTTGAAAAAGATATCGTTGCGATAAAAAATTCGTCCTTGACATGAAAAAATGTATCCTTGACTAGAAAAAATATATTTAGTTGATCAGAAAAAAACTTCGTTCCAGTTTCGTCCATAATCCAGATATTATGTGCAGAGAATTCGTACCTAATCGTGATTTCAGCCAACACCATAAAAACTTCATCAACTTTTGGCTCATTGGTGTTGACTGAAATCAACTTTTGGCAAGGCAAGAGTCAATAACTCGAAAAGTGGTCATAAATACGCATAACTAGAAACTAAACCTGCTGCCTTGAGGCGGCAAATAAAAAAATCATGCAATATGAAGTGTAATTTGTAATTCAAAAAGCTAGTCATAGTTTGAAAAGGTCATTGAGACAAATCTAATGATGTATAATACAAGACTTCACCATGGGCGCTTTGCCCCGTGACACGCGTGGGCCCGTTGCCCCCACTAGGTATCATTTCAATTTATATCGTGTCAACATTTTATTTTAAAAGCTAATAGTCTAAACTTGGCCTCAAAATTATCCCTATAAATATTACTTTGAAAAAATAATTCAAAGTAATTTCATCTATAGTAATGGAAAAAAACTTTATTTAGCGGCAAAAAAATTTTTATCTGGACTAAAACAGTTATTCGCAAATAACTTAATAACGCAAACACTTAGCAAAACGTAAATCCGTACACTTCATCACAGTGAAACTGTCGACCGGCGGTAGAGAACACGGACCAATATCTGCCATACTTAGTGAGAAACCCGCTATGGGCCCGTGACCCGCAGTGGGCTCGCTGCCCCATGTTACCCTATATAGCTAAACGAATGGACTTATTTTCTATTTTCGACAATTATAAGCCAGGAGCGAATTCAAGTGTTTTCTGCTGGAAGTTCTGATCTATATAACTGCATGAATATTAGTGTTAACTCTATTTTTTATTTGTTACACCAGATCATTATCAACACTAGCCGGTAGCTATGGTTTTAACTTGAAGATGCGATCACCGATCTCGAATTCGAGCATTTAGAAAAATTGCGCCTCATGCTTAAAACTTCTAATTAACTTTCATTTCGCATTTAAAAAGAAGCAGGAGATAAATTTTAATATTACTGTAATTCATTTAATTTACTGTATAATATTGACCAGTTTTGAAACCTGCTATTTTTTCTCTATTTGCTTGTGTAATTTCGAATAACATCAAATGTTCTGAACCATTTTTTGCTCTACAATTTTTGATAAATCATTTTCTTCGAATTACCCCTTCATAACAAATCTAAGAGAAGGAGGAAGACCAAGAAAAGGAATGTAAGGGATAGTAACTTTAAGGTAATATTGTTTATTTGTCAAAATATTAAATTGTCATTTTAGTTTAGAGTGAACCGGAGGAAAGGTGCGGAATGTTAGGGTGAAATGGTTATTGTGCTGTGGAAAGCCGGAGCGGAGGTATGTGTGAGAATAGGATCCGATGTAGATATGTAAATAATGATGTGAACAGATTGTGTAAATAAATGATTTCATATTTTAGGTATATGTATCGTGTATAGTTTACTTTATTAGTAGTTATTGATCTATTTCTACTTGGTTCTTTTAGGAAAGCCTCAACCTCGAGCCTAGAGATTCAACCTCAAGCCTGAAGTTTGACTTGGAGCACCTAAGTGTTAACGTACAAGTGTTTAATAGGCAATAGAGGCAATAGTAGCGGTTCAGTGATAATTTGTTTGTGCATTAAAAACTACAGTGTAATAAAGTGTTTCAAAGATGTACCAGTGATTGAACCCTATACGATCATGTAGGCAAGTTGGTGAGTTTGGAAGCCCCAACAGGAAAACCACCTCATAACACGCAATGGATGAATGCGTGAAAATTTAATGCCTTAAACAATCAGAATGAAGAAATAAAGGCAGAATCTCCTAAATAAAAACGAATCTCCCTAGCCATTGTAGGGTAATTTGAATGTGGAATTGAATGAAGCCCGAAGGAATGAAAATATAAGACCAGCACGTGACTAAATTATTCATTATACATGAACTAATGTCTACAGCAAATATCCATATCAGAATTTAACAAGTGAATGAGCTGGTCTGATTACAGAAAAATTATTCAACAGTAAATTTCTCAAATGGAAGAGGTGTCGGAATACTCAAAGTCAAGGATTTTTATACTTTTTATCCAAAGCATTATACATAATTCATGTGGTGCCTCTGCCTATTCCAAGACATGTGTTAAAATGCTGCTGTTTGTGAAAGTTGCCTTTTCCTATATCTAATATAAACCTCACAAATAAATAATCTATTCAAAATGTACAAATAATGAAAACGGAATGCTCAAAATTTCGTCACTGAACTCATTTTCCTCTCAACAGCGATAAACGGAGCAAAAATTTCAACCATTATTAATAAAATTTCAAGTCCTTCCGACCAGAGTTCTCTCTCTTTTATCATCCCGTTCCCCTGAACTAAAACTCCATCATTTTCCTAAATTACTCGTCCGCTCCATCAACTCTCATATCCAAATCACTAGACGCTATATTACCAAATAAATTTCGCTCCTATTAAAGTTCTTATGCAGGCTTCTAACTAAACCGATCCGAATTTGCTGTTTTTAACTTCAATACAAAAAAGTAGTTCTCCTATTACATTTTTCCACAATTTTTATATAGATTTTAATTTATTTATTTAGGGAAGCTGATTGGGAGAAGAAGATTCATTTTTAAATTATTATGAAAATAACACTAACCCTATCGAAATTCGAAGACCTGTCAGCCGCTGGCACACGGACGCCCCAAGTTCTTATGGCCGGGTAAATTAGAAGCTCTATGTCCGCATTAGGTTCCGGTTGCCGTAGCGAAATATATGCTCGTGTCGACATGCCCAAAGTTGAAAATTTCAACCGCAGCCAAAATCTTGATCTTGAACACACAAATGCCGTGAAATGCGTAGTCACGATGAATGTCGCCTGCCGACGAGAACTTGAGAAGTACCTATTGCAACGAACTGATCAAATAACAACTGATTTAGAGCATATTCCGCATGAAATCTTCTCTTATTGTCGAAAAAAGAACTTGCATCGTATGATTGCTGAAGAGATTGAAAGAAGTTATTGTGAAAGATACACCATACAACTACATCTTGTCAATAAAATACTCGTGGGAAAAACTTAACAAATTTTCCTTCATAATTTAAATTTTCCAGTCAAATACGTCATAATTTAAGGAAATTGTTTAAAGCTCTCTGAAAGCATCAAATTGTTTAAAGCTCTCTGAATGAGACAAAACTATAATAGGCTAGTACCTTTTCGATAAGCATTGAGCAATGAGCACTCTTCACTACGTACTGATCGGTTGAAGGTTCGATGCAAACTGGCGCCTTCCTATTCAGTGTTGCCAGGTTTTTTTCTTGGCGAGAATACCAGATTGCCTAGCTCAAAATACCAGAAATTCTATCGTTCAAAAACAGACTAATACCTCCAAATTTAATAAAACTATTCGTCAGAAACGTTGGTTAGAAAAAAAATTATCTTATGTACTGTGCAGTTATCTGACTTGACGATAATTAGCCAAATTGAACACGTTATATTTTTCCCCTCTGTTTGGAACATTTTGACACTTTTCTTTTCCTGTGTTTGATTACATTGACACTTTTTCCTCTTCGCTCAACATGAGCAAGCCACGGAAACAGGTCGTCTTCATTTTGCTTATTTTCGTACATGCTTGCATATTGCATTAATCTAACATTTCGGGTGTGATCACTTGTTGCGGTTGAGCAGATAGCTTTTGGTCCGAATAAGGGACTCCAGTACCGTAGTTGAAATTTTATTCCGTTGCTTGTTTTTCACATAGGTGACTCTTGAAAACACTTGCATCACGAATGCTTTGGAGACAGGTCAAAGTAGACAAGTGATGCAGTAGGCAGCCAGCTCTATGAATGGATGATAATTGTCAAGATCAGTGAAATATTGAATGGCACCCCAGAATTCAAGCGGCACTCCAATAAGTGGCACTCTAGAATTCAAAACCACCAAACAAAAATGGTGGAGCTTGCGTCGCAGAGATCAGTTCGACAACCTCACTCGTCCTAGGCCATATCATCAGTTCATCACTGATCAGTAATCAATCGAGGATCATCACTTTCATGCTCATATTGCACTAAGCACTTTTGTTAAATGTTAACAATTAAATTAGGGTTATTTTATCAAGCGGTAAACTTGCGGTTCCAAAAATGGCGGCAAACCTCTAGTCGCGCCACTCTGATGGTAATCTATATAATCCACGCCTACGTTGGAGGAAATTCAAACTTCAGAGGTGGAATTTAATGCAGTAAATTTGCAGTAAGTCAGAAAATACCAGAAAAATACCAGATTTAGGCAAATATACCAGATCTAAAATGTTCATACCAGACACCTTCTGAAAATACCAGATTTGTGAAATCTGGTATAGAAATATACCATCTGGCAACGCTGTATAATAATCCTATTCAATTGCTGCAACGGTATGCTCTGTCCGGATGGGGGTGCGGGAGGTAGACCCCCACATACCCCCGTATGGCGGGAACTTCGATTGTTCGTGCGTTTACCTTGTTCAGCATCTGATCAGCCCGATCGTGCGATAGCGTAGATTTTGCCTACCGGGCAATTGACTTCCAAAAGAGGCTGGTAAATAGAAGCAAAACACCCTACGTGGCCGACTTGCTCCTGATTCACCCCTAAGCCGAATATAGTTCCTCCAAAACGACCTTAATCGGCACGAAAATTTTGACAGGGAAATGACTAAATGACTAAATGACTAAATGACACTTTGGAATTAAAATGTTGATCCTAGCTTTGGCCTAATGTGGCATCAAATAAAAAAATTTGCTGTCTGTGAAAAATGTGTGATTTAAAGCACCAAAACCAAATCGGAAGTTTTAAATTTTGTTTGAAATGTCAATGGGAAGGCCGATATGGAAAGGATTCTGAAATAGAGCCTTCCAGGCCATTATTTCACTCCGGCCGGTCGGTGCCATCAATCTTAAACATCATCTTAGCCCTCAATCCGGCAATTACTTTCCACCGTAAAACAATGCAACGCGGTCACTGCACCCTGAAGATTATCGCTGAAGCAAGTCACGGCAGCGAAGAGGTAATGAAATTCCGGTATTTTCATGTAGCTTGCATCAAAGTTTTGGTGGGAACATTGTTGGGAAACCGTGCACGATTTACAGGTTCCGAACTGAACGAAGCCGAGGCTTAAATCGCCTAAAAATGACAGCGCACCAACAGACGTTCATTTCCTGGCAAACCTGCCGGCAGAACGTGGCCGGCATCCTGAGTGCTGGTCAAGGTGCACAGATTCGTGCAGTAAACCGGTTTGGGGGACGGTTATATTTTTAGGTGAACGTAGATGAGCGTGAAGTGATGTAACGGTCGGAATGATTGGATCGTACGTAATATTGGATATTGAGTAAAACTATTTAAGGAATAGATCATATACTCTAAACAATTAGAATTAGTGATTCGATTTGAGTTTCTAACAGATTTAGGGGATGAAGTTACTGAGTGAGGAACACGGATGTATTTTCGAATGAACGTTGATGATCATGAAGAGATTTGATGGTCAGAAACTCGAAGAAAATGTTGGATTATTGGGCGAAGAATTCTTTTACTCAGTGCACTACTTATGAGAAAAGCGATTTGAGTTTCGAACAGCTTTAGGAGGTTAACATGCTGCTTCAGCAAACATATTCTGTCATTAAAACGAAATGAAAATTATTTACAAAGCTTTGAATAGACCATAAGAGGCACCAACTTCTGGTAATTATGCTGCAAAAATTAACCAGTCATTAAATTAACCAACAAAAAACCTCAGTAAATAATTTTTTACCAGCTGTTTTGGAGCACTCAATCATATACGAGTGCTTTCAGACAGTTATCAAATACGTCATTATCCAGATGAAATAATCAATATCAAATTCTGCAAACGGTGGAATGTGACCATTGCATCATTGAAATAATTTCTGCATTACTTAAATTATCATAGATGCAAATTTTTATTAACTCAGAAATAGATTAATAGTTTATTGTAATCTGGAATTAGTTTGAAGAAAATTTATTTTCAAATGCAATTTTTCGTAAGGTTCTCGTTAATGAATTAGAACAGAAAATCGTTCCCAAAATAGGAAAGGGATATATAACCACGTTTACTTGTTTATCAGACTTTTAGAGTGTAAAGCTAGTCGACGACGTATCAAATAGTTTCATGCTAGCCCAGTTGTTCGTAGCCGGCGTTAAAACTGCCCACAATATTTCGGTACGTTAATTTATGCCTTCTTATAACTTGTTTATAGTATTGATGATTATTTGTTTTATTTGAATATTATAAGCATACATTGAAGTTTATAGGGTTAATATATTTATGTTTGTTCTTACAGATACAATTTTCTCATTCAATAAAAAGGAAATTTGTTGTTGGAACTATGCTTATCCTAAAACCTGAACGCGAACTTACTGCAACCCAAACTCAACAAAACGGAAAACGTTTTACACATTGAGTTCTCGTTCTCAAAAAGATCAATTAAATTAGAATTTGCGCTAAAATTTACCAAGAAATATGTATTAAAATCAAGTGTTTAACATTGCCAGTATTGCGAGGATTGTCATATTTGAGTCCTACAGAGATCACAGTATCAGATGTATTCAATAAATAAGACCCTAATTCATGTTTTCTAATCTTTATATGAGCTTCCATGTGCTTCATTAATGGTAATCATTTTAATAGTGAACGAGTTCGCAACGCTGCTCAAATTTACTGGAGCCATTTAGTTCATAGAAAATTTATTAACGCTATCAATAAATTAACTTTCAAATTCAGCAATGTATCAAATAATATAGCATTTTCGATGTAATTTTATAATTTCAACAAATTTTGTCATTTTGTTTTCATAAAATGATTTTTTTAATGTTTTGTCTGTCAAGTCGAATGTAATTTTAACTAAGTTAAAATTCTACCGTGTTCACTCAGGATATATTTTTGTCTTCCCTCCAGAAAACGTCTCTATTTTATTTTAATGACAGGATTAAAGTTCAAATTTATCGATTTTACAAACCATTGACCAGAAATAAGATTAGTTTGTTGCAACGCTAAATAGAATCACAATTTACGGGCCGATTTAGTCCTGATAATCACCGTACAATTTTCGAATCACTATACGGACCAGGGGCCAGATTATCAAAACTTCGTAACTTTTTGTACTTACGACAAAAAAGTTATGTGGTACGTAAGTACACCCTAATTTTGGCATTATCAAAACTTTCGTACGCAAGTCTTAGCTAAAAACGTAAATGTTTTTCCCGCTCAAATGTTTTGATAATACCACCGCTAGTATTACGTTGTCATAGCAACGCCATTTGTAAGTCGATTTTGCGTACTTACGAAATTTTGATAATACGGCCCCTGAAACCTTTCCGTCCTCGCATTTACGTCCGCGCAACTTGTCCAGTCAAGAGGATGCTTCGAGTACTACGGCTATTGAAGCTCGTAGAAAAGGCGCATTGGAAAATTCCACGCACGGAGTCTGTGAAGATTTCATTTATTTATCTGTGAACGGAGTCTCTGAACATTTATTTTTCCTGCTATTAAAGTGAAGACATTTTCACCGGAGACCGCGCCACGAATTGGAAAATATCGCATTCTAAAAATCACATTTATGCATGTCACGTAAACTACGTAGTGTAATATATTATGACAATAATATGTACATTTCTGGAAAATTTGCTATGAAGATTGCGTATTACGCAAGGGAATGAACGTGACTTTAGCGTCATTATCCCTGAGAATTGCTTGATAAATGAATATTCTCGGGCTTAAAATACTTAAAATGGCTCTTTTTGCTGTGGCGTATGTTTAAAAGGTTTGCCGTAGATATCTAAGCATTGGTGTCCGATTGTAGAATATTATATTTAATATGAATTTGACCAACTTATATTGGCTGCTGAATCGGGTTTTATAGAATCCTTAAGCATTTTTTTTCAAGCTAACAATGCGTGGATGAAAAATTTTTTTACTCTCATATTTTGTAATTTGATCTGAATATTATTATGTAATTACATTTGCGTAGATTTCGTAAATAATAATACATCTAATTTATTATACATAATTTTTATGGATTTAGGTAGCTTTTACTATTTGAAATCTATTCACTGTAGTCTTTGCAACACATGTAAAAACATGCAACATATATGCATAGAAAGCTCTACTCTAATTTAAATAATCTACTCACTGAAATAGAAACGTTCTAATAAAAAATTGCTATCTTATTCTTTAATGAAACACAGGATTAAAAATACACACAAAAAGTGAATGCCTGCGGTCAACACCTGATATTACATCCATGATGTAGGCAGACAACTTATGAATTTTACAGTCATTTCAAGATGACAACTCACGACAGGTTTACTTCTACTACGAATGTTGTAATTTCAGAATAAATTTGTCGTGTAATTATTTTGCCGCGTGTGTATATAATGTGAGAATAAATATTAGTGGTGCTGATTTAATCCCCTGCATTAAACTGGATTTTCCAATAATTTACATTGCATGTAATTCGACAATAAAAAAATTAATAAATTGCCATAGAAGAATGAACTTCTAATCGAAAAAATATTCTGAGTTAAATTTGAATAAATTTGTCCTACGACGAATTTGGATTTTCTCCGGCTGAGTTCTATTAAATTCAATTTTTGCTGAAAATTTAACAGAAATTATCGCAATTACAAATAAATATTTATATCTACCTGTAAATGATTGAAAATATTAAAGTAAGGAGACGCTATTTGACTACAACAAGAAATTCAGCTCTAGTTTAATTTGTTCGTTCTAATTAATGTAATGTTTAAGATATCATATTAATTTCCTGACGAGCTTTTGTATGTAAGATAACCTAAAAGATTCAATGCGAAGGCCCAATTATTTTTCAAAGGTAAACCGTCCTAAGGAACTTTCCGATGAGTAAATTGTGCAAGTTTTCTGTTCTAATTTGGGCATGAAAATAAACGCCTATATTTTTCACGATAAAGAATTGCCTCGTAAACGACTTTATTCAATAATTTGACAGTGTTTTCTTGCACTAATTCAATTCTCAAGCACTCGAGTTTTGATAAGAGTTCTGCGGCACTAATTTAAGCGAGCAGCAAAATATAAGTAAATACTGTTAAGTTTACTGCCTCTTGTATCATAGTTACGGAACTGCCGCGTGAGGTCGGAATATTTTCATGCATCGAACCCTTATTTATTTTTATTCAAAGGTAAAATTAATAGCATAAAGTTCTAAGTTAACCTCAACTTACGGGACAACTTTGAAGCTTGCCTTGCAGCACTCGCATACAATTCGGAGGCCTATAGTTTGCTCACAAACCAATTTTTTGCTTTAACTTTGGTATCAAGATAAACATCTCATGTTCTGTAAATATTCGAAGCTGGTACGAATAACTCGAATCTCATTGGCCTGAGAGCTCTTTATGGACTATCTACATAGTTAAATATCTCATGTATAGAATTCAATGACAAAAAGCAATGAGTTTAATTCTGATTTACAAAGGCAATAATGCAGTGAAAACATTTAACACTGATTATAACTTAGTTCTAAATGAACGCAGTAGAAGTATAACAAATGACGTAGACTAACACATGCGCATTCGTCAAGGTTCCGAAGTAAAGGTTTATTACGACATGTTTAATGCTCACTAAAAGTGCCTTCACTCTTTTATTAAAGATTTTTACGGTGGTCATCAGAAGGCTTCAGAGTCTCATTCAGGTTCCTTTATTCGTGACCTCAAGCGAAGTGAACCTCAGTGACGACTTAATGGAAATCTTTTCTTTTACCATTTCTTCTTCTTTTCTTTTTTCTTATTTTTACTATATTTCCCAGAGGAAAAAATATATTTTTTTTAGATTTTCTAGTAAAAATTTTTCTTGAGAATATTGTTTTCCATTTTTCAAATGAAAGTTTTTGGTTGACTTTTGAGACTTGACTCCGTTGAGAATTTTTTATACTTTGTTAACACTAATATATGAAACGAGCTTTAATAACTAATAATTAGAGGAGAATTTTTACCATAATTTCTTATTACCTTATTCTTTTATTTCTCCTTGAAAATTTCTACGTTATTCGGTTCTCATTTAATATATGTTAAATGTATTTATTAAATAAATAAATATATTAAATAAATACACAGTAAATAGATAACACAAACTTGCATTCATTTCAACACAGAACTTCTGAATAGAGTCCACTTTCTATATGTCTTTTCAAGCCAAATTTTAGTTACCAGTAGAACACTTCGCCATTACGGCTGGTAATTTAGCTAAATTTAATAGGAGCTAATATTCTTCAGGAGATAATTTTGTAAAAAAGTTCGGACTCATTCCAAAGTACGCATAAATAATCGAACGATGAAGTTGAAAAAAGGTTGATCATGAAAGTTGGTGTTGACATCATCGCCATGACAAAAATTGGCCGTTTTGGTGAGGAGTTGAAATTCATGCATTTCATAATTAAATTTCAGTTTATAAATTTGTCCGAGGTTGCTCTCAAGACATTGAACTCATTATATTAAGCTCTACCTGAGGATCGGGTTTCGTTGACTAAGGTAGTGAGGATAAGTAAGACACACAAGTCCAGATGACGTAACTTGTATACGGGGTGGTTATACAGAGTTGCGATACAGAGGAATAAGCTACGGCATCGACCGTAAGGTCGGAGATCTCAAGCTACACGCTACATCGCGGAGTGCTCATCAGTTACTGGGGGGTTTGCTCTAGGTTGCTAGACCTTTTATAACGTTCGCTTCCGCCCACTACTGAGGTCTTGATCGCGTGATCTATCACGTGTCTATCAGATGTTGACTCGTGGACTCAATAGCTAACTAGGTCTGTTGGTAAACACATTAGGACTTGTTTCCGCGACCTACTCTCGGACAAATTCATAAATAAAAAATTACCTTCGAAACAATTATACCGGCTGAATAACCTAGATAAGCTGATGTTCACGAGGAATTGGTCTTTGTTGTCTGAGTTGCCATCAAATGAAAAAATTATAAAGTTAATAGTGACATTTTCCAATGACTTAATTATTACTTAATAATTAGTCATCGAATTAATTTACAACTTTATGCCAAAATACATAATTATTTGCCAGCGTAAATGCATCTAGAAAGTAAGCGACCACATTCCTGCACCATTGCTCCCATATGACTGCAATACTTGATCCATTGTTCATTTATTAATTGACAGATGAGCGACTTTTGATTATCTCGGACGACCGACTGCCCTCCACACCTCAGTAAAATATTACAGGCGGTTTTGCGGTGGCCAAGAAACAACAGATATTTCATCGTCTATAATTCATATGGGCTTAATAATAGAGTTTATTCCCTCGTCAGTGGATTGATTGACTATGAAATTCATAAATTGCAGTAATTGCCTTGTCAGGAGTTCCCGATCAAGTTATTTCAGCCAATTACTTTGCATTCGAATTACTTCTAATTGATAAAACTTGTTTGCGGCTGATGGAAATACCTGTAATAATTTTTTCTGGGTGCGGGAATTTTCCGAAAGGGAATTATTAAATCTGGGGAGAGGGAAAGCCAACTTGCTGCTTTCCTTCTAAATTATTAATTTAATTATGATTCTTGTAAAATTTAAATCCTAAGGATTAACTTTTTCTTAAATTAATTTAATTAATTATTAAATAAAATAAAAATTATAATTAAATTCCGCTGCTTCCCTACTAAAATTATTACTGGCTGCCAATTCCAACAATACCCAGAAAGTTAGAATTTACTTTTATTTACAATGATTTTCCTTTATTTACCTGGATTTACCGTGATTTTTCTTTAATTTACATTGATTTACTTTCATTTACATTCCAACAATACCTTGAAAACGTTTCTAAGTTTAATTATTCAAGTGAAGGCTTGCTCAATTTAATTGGCATTTCTATGTTTTAAACCTTTCATTTACGTTCGGAATATCGTGTTCTATTAATTTTTTCTACTTAAATGCTGGGAAGTCAGAACACTTGTTTCTATGATCATTTTAAATAAATGGCAGTATTTTTTAACTTGGAGCTGAAATGATGAAAAAAATGATGAAAATTTTAAATACTAAATTCATTAATTCGCAGTAATTATGAAAAAGTTAAATACCAAATTCATTCATGCTAAACTTGAGCAAAAATACAACCAATATTACGCACTGAATAAGAAATTATTAGTTTTACATCTACTCAAGAGACGATCGGAAAATTCACACCTACCATCATAGAAATAGGTAAAATACGCTTTTTTATTGCAATAACATATATTGGAAGAAATCTTTCGATATGGCAAAAAATCTTCCACAGTGAAGTTTTCTGTCTGTTCGACTTGTTGATGTTCATAACATGTTTGCGGTAGAAGTTTCGCGTGGAACGATTCCTTAAAAAACTTCCTTCAATACTCATATTTAATAAGTTTTCTAAGAATCTAAATTCAGTATTGGAAGTCTATTAAATTTTTAACTGAGCTAGTTCAGAGTTTAAATTCTTTCATCATGTTCCATGTAAAACTTCTCCAATATATATTCAGAAATGCAATGTGTAAATAATTTTCGGTGTTAATGGCTGGCTTATCTAATGAAAAAACAATCTAGACAATTTCACTGATGAATTCAATATCTCAACCGCAAACAAATACAAAAGAACGCAAGCACATACACGCATATTGGCCACCACGCAAACAACAAATGAACGCCGTTAGACGTGCAAAAACTGTGATAACTTTCAGCGGGAAATTCGCTAAGCTACAATGTTAGGAGTGACTGCAGTATATCAAAGACGCCAGTGTGTATTAAAGCGCATGAAATATTCAGAGGAACATGATGACCTCTAATTAATCTAAAACGGATGACGTGTAACGCACCAGCATATGTAATATGTTGTATGGTTTTCATGTATTTGAACATTCACTTGTTTTTTGAGTGAATTTTATGTGTTTTTTTTTAGTAGCAAAGAAGTTAGTAAAATTTGGCAGAAAGCCTGACATATGAATTCGATGATGCTCGACAAGCTCTGTCTGAATTCTAGCTGTATGAATATCCAATTTGAAACTATAAGGGATGAAACTATTTTAAAACATCTTCAGTTTCCAATAAATCTGCTATAGTTTTAATACAACAGTAGAAAACGAAGATCAACCAAATGTAGAAAACCGTTCATAAACAAGTTAGAGAATTTTTTTTCGTACCGACAGAAATGTTTCATATATGCTCGGAATAAAGTGGAATATCGACAAAAAATTTTCCGCATTTGTCAAGCTCAATAATTATGAAATTTTTTGTTTATTGAAAATTTGACTTTCATTGAGAACTTTTAATCACCGAAAATTTTCCAGTTTTTTATAGAGAGAAGCTTCTTATTATTTTTCCATAACAAAAAAAAAAAAAGGAAATACTTCAGTCTTGCATCCGTATTCTCTTGCTTGCCGTAATAAATAACTGACCATTTAACGTATTTTTGCACGTCCTACTGCCCGTTTTTCTTAGCGTCTGCAGCCCTCTTATTTTTTACAACACTTCTCTTTAACTTCACTTCTTGTTGTTTGTTTGTCTGTCTGTCTGCTACAAATCTTATAATCGATTTTTAACACACTTCTAGCTGTCCAATCTATCTGAAATTTTGCAGACTTGCGTAAAGTCGGAGACAATGCATGAATCAATTGACAGAATAAATAATTCTAAAAATAATTTTTCTTTTCAATATTAAAAAATTTAAAAAATAATTTAGTTTGCTTCAAATCTTATAATCAATATTTAACACATTTCTAGCTGTCCAATCTATCTGAAATTTTGCAGACTTGCGTAAAGTCGGAAACAATGCATAAATCAATTGACAAATAAATAATTTTGAAAATTTTATTTCTTTTGTGTATTAAAATATTTAAAAATTAATTTTTTAATATTTGAATTAAAATTACTAATTTTAATTCGAATATTAAATTCATAGTAAATGTTTTACATTGGAGACACTGGATTTTTTAGAAGTGTTGTCTTTAAAAATTAACTTTTAAACGTATATTATTATTGGTTTCTATTCAGTCGCACGAATTGACTCCTTATCAATCAAGGCAATGTTTTGTCGGAATATTCCATGCATGGGAAAACATTTTTGTGAGTAATTTCCGTGATGTTGAACACTGTTATCATGCTTACACATACGTCAGCACATCCGTGATGGTCAACTCGGGTATTATGCTTACACATCCGTGATGTTAAACTCTTGTATTATGCTTACACATCCGTGAAGTTGAACTCTTGTAATATGCTTACACATCCGTGATGTTGAACTCTTGTATTATGCTTACACATCCGTGATGTTGAACTCTTGTATTATGCTTACACATCGTCATAAAAAGTGTTACGGTACGTTGCTTCTAGAATTTATCCCACCATATATGATAACAAACTGATTTTTATTTATTTTGCATCCACAGACTAGGAGCTCTGTTGATGTTTGTTAAGAGGACAAATTTAAGACACACAATATCACGATCGATGAAATTTAGCTCTTCGTGATGAAATAAAATTTCGAATATAAATTTCATGTTAAATTATTAAGTGAACCTATTTAAATCTGCTAAAATATACTAAAAAAACTACAAAATTTCATGTCAAATCTGCATAAAAATGAAACATATATCATATAAATATATCAAGTTCAGTCTCTCTCTCGCGATGTTATAGATTTATGAAGTATAATTATTTTTAGACAAAATTACTCAAAATAATACCTGATAAAAAATTAAAAGCACAATTACAGATGTTTAAAGTTATAAGTGAAATAAATTTCAAAACACCTACATATAATAACCATTTTCCATTTTTTCTGATTATATTGCACACGGTTGACATAGTTATTAAACATTAAAGTGCGTGATTCGACCGTGTTTTTACACGAGTACGTAGGTACAGTTTTAATCACGGCAGCAAAACTTAGCATTTCGTTGCTATGTACCTAAAGCTCTATTAATTCTTAATAACATTTGTTATTGGGAAAATTATGTAATGCTAGTGAATTAATCTTTTTAAGATACAAATATTAATAATTTCGCAACACTTTGAATGTCTTGAATGTCAGAAAGACAAATAACGCAAAAAAATATATGCAATTCAAATCAATAATAATTTGCAATTGGAAGAGTCCATAGATGCTTCAATGCAACAGCCATGAAGCGGCGCTACAGCAACGATATTGCATCACTGCAGCAGGCAATACTGCTGCATAATTGCAGCAGCAATATTGCAGCTTTGAAGCAAGCAATAAACAGCCGTGCAGGAACGATAACACAGCGGAGATGCAGCAATAACAAAGTTATCACTGCAGTAAAAATACAACATTGCTGCAGCAAAAATATGGCATTGCTCAAACAATACCTCGTCATTATGCAGAATAACACGCAGTCTATCCCCAGGTCAGTAATTTAAGGCATAAATCATTTCAAAAAAGCTTTAATTTTGAAGCGCAGAGCTCCATTACCCGCCGCTACGGTTTCTTCTTGCGGGAATGCCCACGCCGCTAAATTTAAACACCGCACTCAGCTCTCTGGTATGTACTTTTGGGCTGGAAATAATTGCAATATGTTTACTTTTTACAAGCAAGTTTTGCAATGTTGACACATTATCACAAACTAATGCATACAGAAACTTTATTTTATCTATTAAATTTGTCTAAACATATTGCTGACTTGTAGGTCGTTTGTTAGGTTATTTAATGCGCCGTTTTATGCATGTAGATCTTCTAAGTATAGACTGAAATTTATGAATCGCATTTATAATACATTTTTAAAATAACAGCTATTTTTAAGTTGAGACTTTCAAGACGTTAAAAATTTTATCGTGAGACGTACTATAGATTACTTCCCATGTGAGTTTGAATGCAACAAATTTTATAACAACTACTGAGATGAACTGTGACTGGAAATTTAATTTTAAAGTTATGGCAAGTCGTAAGGCTTACTCATATGTTCTTGTTATAATTTATAGGGTTTCTAAATTACTTAAGCACTTTGATCTTCAAACAGCCGGTGAGCTTGAGAAATATCCTGTGAACAGCTTCTACCTCACAAAATATCGTATTTTCTCATATATTACAGCGGGAGACAATTCCTAATTTTAAATTAATAATTAATTAATTTAAGTTATTAAATTTAAATAATTATATTCAAAATACAATATGGAGGAGTTTATTTGGAACAGCATGGCTTACATCAATTTGTAAACGGCCCCGGTGAGAGTATACTTCCTTTTATATACTCGCATTGGTCTCAATGGCCGCCATTGATGGAGCATTAAAGGGTAACTGAATAGTCAGATGACCTCTTTAATGTCGAACGTGAGGCTTCTGATCCTAAAAGCAACTCTAGAATTCATTCAAATTTTTAAAGCAGCATTTTGGACTTGAAACTACATCAAATAAAGCTGAAGAATTGCGATAAAAATACCTTCAATTGTTAACGTTTTATTACTTGAAATAAACCTGGAGCTCTAATATATCAAGTCGTCACCTTGCTCATTAGTTCAGTTTTAGTTTTAACAACAGCATTTCACCATAGCTTACTGCTTAAAAAAATACATGTTAGTTGAGTTTAAAATGTAAAGCTGACTTGCTAATTTTTTCCACACACAACAATAGACGTTCCCAATTTGATTGGTCCATTCAGAAAAATATAGTTCAACTTACTCGTGAAAAATTTCCGAGTTTTTAGAAAGAAATTACACATTCACTGTCACCCTCCCCCCAAAAATCCCAATTCGGGTAATTTAAAAGAATGGTTTTCAGTATTTGTTATTAAGGGTCTAAGAAAAAGAAATGTATTTGGGCCTGAATTTCGAGAGACTAAGGTAACTTAATGGAATGCCTAGCGGCATTTTCAAGAGTCGTTTGGTCGGACGTAACGAGCAGACACAGAAGCTGAACTGCCTCTTAAGCTGCGGGTACCGACTTAGGTAGGCTGCTTCCGTAGACTTACATCCTCACTTAAGGAGGCTGCTTCCATAGACTTACATCCTCACTTAAGGAGGCTGCTTCCATAGACTTACCTCCTCACCTAAGGAGGCTGGTTCCATAGACTTACCTCCTCACTTAAGGAGGCTGCTTCCGTAGACTTACCTCCTCACCTAAGGAGGCTGGTTCCATAGACTTACCTCCTCACTTAAGGAGGCTGCTTCCGTAGACTTGCCTCCTCACTTCGGGAGGCTGCTTCCGTAGACTTACCTCATACAGAAACATGCAGGCATAAGTATATGAAGCATCTATTATTTTTAACAAAAAGAATGATGTTCGTATGCTATCCATTGCCGCTGATAATAATAATAATATTATTATATTATTATATAATAATAATATAATTTGCATTGCAAATTCCATTGCAAGCTACTCATTTGCTTCTGTGTAGCTCATGGAGCAATATTAAGCTGAAATGCAGCTGCTTTGAGGCAATTTTCATACATACAGTATATCTACTGCGGCAATAGCCCCACTTGCACTCTACGCTAAATTACTTCCATGTCTTCATCAGGAATTTTCCAGCCCGTCATTACGGATCAAATGAAAAAGAGCTCGAGGCTTCATCTAATTCAAAGGCTAAAGTTAAAAATCTCCATCTAATTCAAGATTCCGAAAATAGAAAGCGTCTTAGTTATGCTATTTAAATTCCACAGAAGAGGCGTGCTTGGTTTGCACTAATGACTGGAGCTCTGGATTAAGACATTGCAAACTTTACATGCGTAAATTAAATTAACGAAGCGAAAATTAACTGAAATGATTCGAATTTTTGGTGATGTTTAAAGGGATGTTTTTAGATTCCTGGGGCCTTTGGTCGGGATGAAGGCGCTGGATTACGGCTTGAAAAAGGCACTAAACAAAAACTTCATTTATAGAACAGCGGTGTAAATAATGTTCGTTGGTTTATGTGTTATAAACAATTGTTTAAGATGATTATGTGTCAAAATTCAATCAAAATATTGCTAAAAGTAAGTGCGGGGTTTAACAAATTTTATGGGCTTTATTTGTGAGATCAGAATGATGCTAAAAAATTTTTTTTTAACCAGCACCTGTGTTTATAATCTTGCTTGATGGGAAGAATATTGCGTGAAAACAAATCGGAGAGGTATAATTTTTTGTTTAATGTTTGTATTTATTGTATTTTCAGTTCGAGTACGCAAAAAAATTCCCGTATTATAACTTATACCTATAAAAAGAATTAGTGAATCAGCGAAATGAATTGCAGACTTTTTTAAAGGATAAGATTAACGTGCTTTTAATAGCTCGTAATAAAGAGTATATGGGAGCGAGCAAGAGCAAATTCCTGGCAGTAAGTTGCTATCGTTTGAAAGAAGATGAGAGGAATTTAAATTTCAACGCGGCTAAATATTTAATTATAATTTTAACTGCAAGAGACTCCGGCGTGTCGGATCCGGCATAACGTTAATCAAACAATAAACATAGAACAATAAACGTTCGCATAACGTTCATTAAACATTAAACTTCCAGTAAAATATAGGAAATTTTTGTGAGGATGGAGTAATTTCAAATTGAGATTCAATTTTAAATATTGCAATACAAGGAGTAAAGCCTTGTATTGAATTCTAAAATATATTGTATTTCGTATGTCATATGGAAATATGTTGTATTTTTAAGGTAAATAAAAAGGCTTATTCTCTAGAAGGCTTTTCATGGCAAAAAGAAAAATTATCTTAGTTGAGCATAATTGGTTAAAATGGTTTATGATTTTTTTAAATCGAAATCTTGTCAAATCAATAAATCGTCCTCTGCCCTTAGATAGGACCAAAAATATTATTTAAGTTAATGGGAGTGCTCGAAAAAACAAGTGAAAGGTAAAATATTAATTGTAAATTATAATATTTCTCAACCTCGATGAGAAATTTCATCATCTGCTAACAGGAGAGGCCGAAATGATTAATTTATTATTTATACAGTTATCTTAAGAAATGCAAGACCGTAATGATATATTGGAGGAAATCAACATGCGAGACAATTTAAGAACTTATAAGGCATTTCACTAAATTTACGCTCGACGACGTTGGACACATTTCTTGTTCTGCGAAAAGTTCTCCAACGGATTTGAAAACATTATTACATGGAGAATAAGCAATGCGATTACACGTTTAGACTGATCAGACATTTACTTGCCGAAAAATTGTTTTAATTTGTTTTAGCTGTTTTCCACCATCAATCGTAACTATGCCACAAAAGGCAAAAAAATGAATGTGTCCTCAGGAATGAAGCAATAATTCTTGCCTCACTCATTTAAAAAAAATAAATAAAAGGAAAAATACAATAACTAATACAATAATCAAGCTCCTGGAATAACTTGATATCGCGCGCTGTGATACCAATTACGAAAAATAAGTAACGTGGATATCTAAGTGAGTGTCGTGGATACGTAAGTGAGTGTCGACACAAGTGAGTGTCGTGGATACGTAAGTATATCCACGATAAGATACTTATACGGATAGAAACTAAAGAAACGACAGGTTGAATTGGGTTGACTAAATCATATGAGACTTGTTAGTATTTGAGTTTTGTGACTGGAGAGGGAAACTTGTGACTATAAGTTTCTTGTGACTGGACGGGTTGACTTGTGATGCTTAATTGAGGCTTGTGACAGGGCAAGGGGACTTATGACTGCTTAAGACTTGTGACTGGTCTGGGAGGGCAGTGACTTTTTGTGTCTTGTGACTGGACATTGAGACTCGTGACTGTAGAAGACTAGTGACTGGACACGTAGACTTGTGACAGTTTGTGGCTTGTGACTGGAGAGGGAGACTTGTGACTATTTGACACTTGTGACTGGACTGGCAGACTTGTGATTTGACAGGACGACTTGTGACTATATGGGGAGATTTGTGGCTGGACGTTTAGACTAGTGACTGGACGGAGAGACTTGTGACTGGACGTTGAGACTAGTGACTGGACGGGGAGACTTGTGTTGTCTTTCGTCGCTGTAAGGGACATGAGAGTCCCCAGAAATTGGTCTCACGAGTCCCTAATTTAAGAAGAATGATCTCCGTTTCTCCTCAAATAATGGAGAAACTGAGAAGAAGTACGCCGAAATTGACGCGGGATTGGAACACTGCGCTTCAATTGTTCAATTAGTTTCTCCATTGTTTTCTAGTATTAAATAATATATCGTAAAAATATAGTAAAAAATAATATCGTAAAAATATGTCGTAGAACTTTCATTCTTAACAAACATTTGAGGCATCAGAAATTCAGTAAGATTTTAGTCTGCAATTTATTATTTATCCTCGCGAAGATGTGAAAACCATAAGTAAGAGCTGCCAAATAAGCAATCTAAAGATTTTCAGAGTATTACGGAAGTACGTGGAAGCAAAAGATGATTATATCAATAAAGATTGAATTTATCACTGAAGTATAGATTTGAACAAACATATTTTCCAGCACTGTGAGTAGCATAAAAGTTCGCATAGATCAGAGCCGCTATAAATAAATGTTTATCTCTGATATGGCTGATAAAGACCGTGGTGCAGATGTAAACTGTATACCAGCTGTACCTGAGAAACACGGTAAATGCCTTTGCCCTGCGGGGTGCCTGTTTGTAACTTCTATCAAACTTGTGGTACGCTCACCAGAATAAAATTGTAATTGGTAATTCCTGAAAATATTTCCTAGTTATTGAATAAATAATTGACTTGAATTGCTACCTGGAGCTGTTGCTAATGCCTTAACAGCTTAGACGGCATTAAACAACTTAGATTGGCGGGACGCTGGTCGAGGCTGGCAGTGAACCTTCAATATATACTTCGGTCCCCTATTTCATTCTAACCCTGTAACCCTAAACACTGTCTGATGGGCGAGTTCAGATAACCCTAAACACTGTCTGATGGGCGAGTTCAGATAACCCTAAACACCATCTGATAGGCGAGTTCATTCGAACCCTAAACACCGTCTGTGCTATGGAGTTAACACTAACTCGGGCGACCTTTGAACTTCAACTTTAATCTGACTTTCAAATCTCGTTCAATTAAAACCACAAAATCGCGCATATACAAGGTCCGACAGAGCACTTATTTTAAAATAAAACAAGGTAAGGTTTCAATACGAAAATAGACTTTTCTTATGTGAACATTTGAGATTTGCGAGATATTTGCTTAAACTTTAACTTGATTTATAGGTAACGGAGAACTCACGTTCTTCCAGTACTCGTATATTGCCGGCTCGAACCTGTCACTCTGGTTCTTGCCTACTTATAAATGTGGGGAAGCCTGTAAACAGCGGAACTTCTGTAAGCCTACATCGCTAAGTGTCTTTTCTTATCGACGCAACGAACATTTAATGGATGCCCAGCCCTGAAGAATAAAACTTTTCCGTATTAAATTATTTTATTCCTTTCGTTTGTTAGTGCGTAATAGAGGTTTGCTTCTTGCGTTGAGAAATTCCCTACGATAATTTGGAATAATTATTCCATCGGTCTGTACACATAAATTCATGAGCTACAAGCATAAGAAGCTCAACTGTTATTTTAACTGGTACAATTTCTGCGGTCTCATTTCATTATTGATGCGAATAACTACTGTTGATGTTTTTTGTGCATAATTCTATGGTATATAACAACGCTGTTTTCTTCCTTTTTTATATATTTTTATTTATTTTATTTTAAACATAGGAAACTAAACTGTTATGATAACCGGTACAATTTTAGTCGTCACATTTCATTATTGATGCGAATAACTACTGTTGATGTTTTTTGTGCATAATTCTATGGTAGATAACAACGCGGTTTTCTTTATTCTTTGGAGCACCACAGCTAGTAACTATAATATTCGTCTTTCTAGAACCTAATACTTGCTAACTGACGTGTATAATCTTCACTTGTCCTTCAAGTACAGTGAAGCCTTGTCCCTGCCCTGACGACTTAAGCAGCAGCGCAAGCAGCGGCCCCTCAGACAGAGGAGCCCAGTGACTGAATGCGGTGATAACCTACGCGAGTTCAGTGAAGTTCAGGTGCAGGTTCATCACATTGACTTATTTTACTATTTGTTCCTAAATTATCGTATAAATGGTAGTGATAAATTAATTTAGTTTTTTGTTGACATAAACATGCTTTAACGAGCGTTGGCATTTATGCAACTCAACTCTCATTCCTGAATTACATTTTTTAGGCTAAATTCTGAGATAGGACAGAAGAAGATTTTATCGATGATTATCTTCATTTGCGTTCTGCCAGAACCCAAATTGAGATTTACACCGTAAACGCTGTAAAATGTATTTCCCGGTGCTCGCAATTACGACGAATAATATTCTGCATTTTCTGAACAACACTATCTAGAAAGGCCAGTTTCACTGAAGACCTTGAACCAGCAGCTCTGACTGAGTATACTCGTATTATATTGCATAAACATCACAGATCTGTCAGTGTGATCTCCCATCAAAGCGATCGCCTCCCAAATGGGGGTCGTACAAGTCTTCTTCTTGGCCGCCGCCATCTTGCCGGTAAGTTATTAGAGCACCGTAAGGCATTTCTTGGTCAGGTTAAGATATGGAGTACCCATTAAGACGCCATTCTGAATAAGGTTTTTAATTACGAAATTAATATTTGCGTTATGAAGTTCGACTTCTCATTTGCTTTCTTGTAGATCAATTCTGGATGTATCTTTTTATTGCACAAGCACCGTTTGATTCGCTACAGGCAGCATTATTCAATATGGTCCTCAAAATAATGGTCAAGTTGAACTAACATCAATCAAGTATTGAAATAGATTGGCCTCAGTATTATGCCCAGCAATTTTCAATCTGGCATTTCCTATTCGAATTCTCCTGAAAATAATTTTTTTGCGGGACAATTTGAACAAGTTTGGTAAAATTTGACTGTCTTTTAGTCGCTATATTTTACTTTAATTATGTTATTACTGTATTGAACTTTTGTTTTGGTAAACGGACGCTTAATGTGCAGAAACTTTTCTTTTGTGCCACTGCATTGACTCATATGCGACTACAACACAGTTTCGTTAAAATGGGAACCTATATTATTTATAAAGTCTAATGCTTATTATATAGGTGGTAACTGTCACTTATAGTACTTACTTTCATTGTAGTCCTATAAAAACGAAAATTCAGTAACAGAAACTGCGTCATAACTATGATTAGAAATCATACGATGCATGTCTGGCAGGACAACTCTAGAAAGAAGACAACTTGAGTTGTGTTCTTCAACCAAGGTAATCGTTTCAACAGCACAACATAATTGCAGAATATAAATATATATCCGTAGAACACGATTCGCATCCGCCTTTTTTTAATTGAATGTTGCAATTGTGAGGTCAGCTATCTACGCACTGACATCTAATCTTGAAAATGTCGAGGATTTTTACATCTATATTTTATACGTACAGTGATATGAAACAATAGGATATGCATTAAAAACAATAATCTTACTACAAAACCACACTCATGCAAGTTTCTATCAAGTGGACGAAAACATTATATCTGTAATTGTTAATTAAGCATTTTGTTGCTACAAACTTGCAAGCGGGCGATTCAAATCTTATAATTATGTTATAACATTATTCTAATGGTGTTGTTGTGAAATATAATGAGGCCACAAATCTGGCCACTCACCGTTACGCCACCTATAAACTACTATCGCCACCTATAATCATCGGTGCACCACCTTTAATTTTTATTTGGGTAGAAGTCTTGGCTGTACCGCGTCCTCCCTGCATGTTCCACTGGCATTCATCAGTTAGTGAGTCGAGCATTGCTGCCCTAGAAGTCTTGGCAGCACCGCGTCCTCCCTGCATGTGCTACTGGCATTCATCAGTTAGTGAGTCGAGCATTGCTGCCCTAGAAGTCTTGGCAGCACCGCATCCTCCCTGCATGTGCTACTGGCATTCATCAGTTAGTGTTTATTCATTAGCTCGGCACAAGTTATTGTAATATTCGGTGCGACTGTAATATTGTAATAATATTACAGTCGCACCGGTGTAATATTGTAATTGTTCGGTGTAATATTGTAATACTCGGTGTAGGAATAAGCGACGTAAAAAATTATACACGATGTAAAAGATAGATGGCGTGTAGGCAAGTGATGAAGGAGTGAAGCATTAATCTCAATATTATATCAGATTACTTCGAATTTAATGTATCAAGTGATGAGCCCTTATTATCAGTGAGTTGTGAATATGTCAACTTGTTTCAGAATTTACTTTAGAATGTGAAATGATGAAGACATACGATAAGGTTTGTTTAGTGAAGTCGAGCTTAAAGTATGTACTATAAATGCGGGGGAAATAGGGGATTTATTTAAAATGTTAGTATGACTTGCAGTATACACACGCATAAGACATCATGCACTCGCAGTATATATCATGCACCTGCAGTATACATCATGCACTTGCAGTATACATCAAACACATGCAGTATACATACGCATAAGACGTCAGGAGACGAGCGATACTCTGGCAGGCGTGCATGTGGCCGGGATAGAGGCCCAGTGTTGCCTCTCCCTTGACAACAGCGCCATAGTTGATCGCTTTAGCCGTGACCTCGTTGAGTGTCTTGTAAATGAACGCCTTCATGCCTCTGCTAGCAGAGGCTGGACATAGGCTATGCATGTCCTGTGTGTAGTAGTCCTTGGTTATAACGCAACTGTGTCATCTACTGCTGGACAGCAAGCTTACGTGCAATTGAATACGGCAATATCTTTTTCAGACTTAGAAAGCCAACTTAAGATATCTGTAGATATCAGTGGAAAATTACCTATGTTTTCTGCAGAAGCAGGAGCAAGTTATATAAGATCTGTACAGGATAAGGATTACTCCCTCTCATTAAATTATTATGAATATGCTACGAATAACGTATGAGTGCAACTTGCAGGCTACGGTGAAGCAGCTCTAACTGAAGTTGGTAAAGGTTTTTACAATAGTGGCAAGAACCCATATTTTGGATTGTTATGTGGCGATAACTACATTACTTCTTATCAGCAGGGTGCATTATTGGCCATGGGGATTAACATAAAATTTAGTAGTTCTGTTGCCAAACAAGAGTTTGAGGAAAAGGCTGGAGCTACATTTGGTAGTATTATAAGCGCTGCAGAAAGCATAAAGAATGTTGTGACCCGATATAAGATCACTGGTGCAGTGATGATGCAAGCTTTTCAGGTGGGAGGAGACCCCAGTCAACTTTCTAAGATATTAAATAAAGATAGCAGCGGGAAGTACTATGCACTGACATGTAGCCTTACAACGATGGATGATTGCGTATTAGCTGCTAGTGGTTTACTGGATTATGCAAAAGAAAGCTTTTCAACGCAGTTTTCTTTTCAAAATAATACAGGATTAACGCCTCTTGGTATTGCGTTTAGTCAGTACGCATCAATTAAGTATATAGGTCTTGTTGCTCCTCCCTCTCTAGTTACTCAGGAAGTTATACAAGATCGGAATAGTCTGTTCACTACATTAAAAGAAAATCAATATTACCAACAAAAACTCTACCCGTTTTTTAATCAAGGATACCCAGTTGGCCTAGATGCTACATTCCTCAACAAGTCGAAGTCAATTTTGTCTAAAGCAGATAGCAATGTACGTCTGTTAATGCAAGCACATGAAGGAGCGGCTGACTGTTTTACTTTTCCAGATCAGTGCCACAACATTAGAGCTAGTATAGATTCTCAGCTTCAAAATATTACAAGTAGTGATTTAACATTTATAGATGATATAAAATACTCAACTGTTACTCTAGGTGGTATGTTTTACAATACAGGCGGAGGTTCACCGACATCATGGTCGGCTGTTGTTATACCAACACCTCAATACACACTTCTTAACGTCCTCAGCGTTTACATTACAGATAAAGAATACTCATTTGACGTTTATGTTTATGACAATGCCCATGATTTACATGAATACGCATTTACCGGTAACTCAAGCGATGGTATATGGTATGTTGGAACCTTATGTAAGGACTATCTTTTCAAAGAAAATGATTGTTGGCCTAATAGTGGATTTATTAAAAATATATCACCATTTTTCTTTGAAGCTTATGATATTGCCGACGATATGATGACTATGAATGCGTAAATCGCTTATAATATATGAATAATTAGCGATGAATGGTCTCAATAACATAAGCTGTGATTTTGTCAGGCAGATTTTGCATGAAAAATTGCATAGTTAGGCTAATTGCAGATATTAAAATAAAAAAATATGGCGAACTGATTCAGTGCAGCAGCTCAATCTCTGAAAGGCATTGTCGACTTTTCTTGAGCCTTCGTCCACGATAAGAAGATTATCTTTTGAATCGACTTATCATCAGAAAATACACCATGGTTTCTTATATTTTTTCTAATTTGCCTATTAATTGACTCTATAAGATTTGTGGTGCAAATTATCCTACGGAATTTCTCTGGATATTGCTGGAATATTACAAGATTCTCCCGTTATACCAGATTGTTGCAATATGTGGATATTGTTCACTGTATTCTTCATCAAAATGTTCTAGCGCAAGATGTGCTATACATCTTCAGTACCAGAGCAATAAATAAGCTTTAAATCTGATGCCAATATTTTCTTTCTTTATATGATACATTCATCAGACTATTTCAACTTGATGAACTACAAGCGGATGAACTATAAGCTGATGCTCAGTTATGGGATAACCTGCACTTATTGCTGCAGACATACCATAAAGGTTATCACTATATGCAATAAAGATATCCTTTAATCCTCGATTTTAAGCGTGCTTGGTTCATCTAAGCATTTTTAGGATAGCAATATCCTGAAAGTGCTCTGAGAAACGCTATATCTTTATTAAGTGAGCTTTTAAAAAAATTCAAAATACCATAAAAATAAAAGACGTTTTTACCGTTTAGAGATACCTCATCTACGTACATTTAGCACATCTGATTCTAGTGTTTATTTTAGAAATTCTTTGTCATTAGCGCCTTGAAGCTTTTTCCAAAATACAGTATATATGTATATATACCTGTGTTCTATCAAATTTATCTTCTTCTCACTGCTTTCCAGCGATATTGGCCTATATAATAGTGAATTTTTTGAGACTCTATTGTTCCGAGACTCTATTGTTTCATATTCTAGTCGTGTTACAGATCCCTTCTTTCCATGCATGTTGATCCATCGGCTGCGTGCAAAGCGTATGTATAATAAACTCATATCGAGATAAACTGCGTTACTGAACCTTCTTGTGAAGTTAAAGAAAGAACTTCTGTCATCTAATTTCCTTGCATATTCTATAAAATATTTATGAGAGATACCGTGATGAATTGTAGATCATCAATATTATCTTTATTCGACCTCGCCACTACATGCAGTAAAAACATACTTGCTGGAGCTGGAATTTCGTAAAAGCATCTATATAGTGTCTACTGTTTAGTAATTCGTTGGTATGATCTTGTTTTGAAGTATTTAATTGTTGCTCAATATAGATTCGAGAACTCAACATCTGATGATGTGTCAATACCAGAAAATAAGTCTGAGAGCCAATGACTCTCTTGAGCACTCAGATCACCTTAGATTAAAAGTGAAAATAGTAAATCTCTCAGTGCAGCATTATCATTAGTGCAGCATTATCATCAATGCAGCATTATAAATCTCTCAGCATTATCATCATTACTATCAAAAGGCAGCTCATCATAGAAGTGAAGCATGTCAATCAAATCCTCTGATGCGTTGATATTAGATGCTTTATCTGTTTTAATGAAAAAAACAATATCTGTAAATTGATTATATAGTAAAAATACAGCTTTTTAAATCCAGATATTACAACCTCTCCAAACATCGCTTGAACTTTTATTGATCAACGCCTCATCCGAGATCTAATTATCTAGGCAGTAAATGTTTTATTGCATTCGCTTGAGGATAGCAAAATAATCTTCTTTTGTTAGCCTATCTTTGATGATTTGAAATAATTCCTCTCTATCTGATGGCCTATTTTGCAATAATATAGTGGCATGCTCACTACGCGAAGTGGTGCATAGTAGTGCAAATAGTACATATTGAAATTTGGTAATCGTATCATGTGTATCAGTTCAAGCCCTTTACGTATCTTGTGTATCAGTTCAGGCCCTTTACGTATCATGTGTATCAGTTCAAGCCCTTTACGTATCATGTGTATCAGTTCAAGCTCTTTACGTTTCATGTGTATCAGTTCAAGCCCTTTATGTATCAAGTGTATCAGCTCAAGCCCTTTACGTATCATGTGTATCAGTTCAAGCCCTTTATGTATCATGTGTATCAGTTCAAGCCCTTTACGTAACAATTAAGAGTATCAGTTCAATGCCGCCCAAAATGCTCTTTGCGAAAAGAAATGAAGTATATCCCAGCATTACCCGTATCCAGCGCTTGATATTTCTGTGATCCTGTTTAATCATGTTATTTGGATATTTGTTTTGTCGGATATGTATGGTTCTTTTGCAATAAAGTATATAGAATTCTGTTGTTTTATTATTTTGTTAATTTTGAGTTGACTTTTGCTGTCTGTGTTTCAACATTTTATATTTTTTCATCATGAACTTTACCTATACTTGGTTGACTAAGGTTGATCACGGGATGAAAAGTACTGGCCAGATTTTTTTGCTCAACCTTTATCTCCAGCTTAATATTGGGTTCAATGAAGAATACGACCTACACGTGTGGTGGCTTGGTCATAAGCCACATACATATTTAAGATTATGTTTAGTGTGAAGCTGATACATGGGTGCAATTAAGCAGGGATACAAAAAAGGTCGCATCATCCTGACTTCGTAAGCCATATTAAAGCATGAATAAATGAATAACACTTTCTCGAATTCTTAGCATCTATGCGAGATGATCAATGTATTCATTGTAGTGAGAAATTGTTGGAAAGACTCGTTAATGTTGATCAGATCGGGTTTATTGCTCACGCCAACGATATTTCCTTCTTGCTTCTGCTCAAAACAAGTGACCTACCGGAGGCTCAGGCGGTGAACATTCGCGGCTTGGCTGATGGTTCCCGAGAAAGATTGTTGCTGTAATGGAGATCTACTCCCGAATTTCATTTTCTACTTATTTTATTCAACATCACTGCCTGCTGATTATAACAATGGCAAAAGCTGATTAAATTTCATATATGCAATGATATCTGGTCTAAATTTTCAGAAAAAAATTCTATTTTTTTTTCGACTCCTTTACTATAAAATGACATTTGGAGTTAGCAAATACCCCGTTGAGAATTCAAACGGAATTGAGTTGGAAATCGACATGTTATTTTCTATTTGATTATAAAGATTTTGTTAATGATGAGAATAATAAACTGGATTTTTATTATTGCTCCTAATCAAACAAACCGTCGGATGACCTTATAATATGAGTGATACTTCCTTGACGCGGCCATTACGGCTGAAATAAAGTTTACAAAGTAGCGTGTTATAATTTTTTAATTAACCACTTGAGCTTAAATTATACCTCACAATCCAGTGGAGATACGCGTTTAAATTAAAGTGTGATTTGTTTGTTGATACTATTGTTAAATAGCTATAAGTGCTATTATCAGAATCTGACCTAATAATAATCACATAAATGGATGCCTGTTTTAGTACGGTTAGTTATTTTCCTTTTATATAATAAACCTTTAACATTCTAAAGTGTATATTATTTTCCCGCTTTTAATATTAGTAAGATCATTACTAATTATGATTAGTAAGATTAATTATTTTGCTATTTCTGTTATCAAGATGGATTTATATTGTATTGCTCTTCCTTAAAAACGTAATTTTCCAATTATATTATTTTGACTTTTCAAGCTTGTAGATTATTAGGTACAAGCTTGTCAAGTTCGATTATAAGTTCGCTAACATAGGCAACAGAACCACTAGTATAAGACTCCTAATTATAGGAAAATCAACTGGATGCTCTGAACGGCAACCAATTAAGTTACCAGTAGCTATGATGAACACTACAAAATTTGCAATTATTGCTTATGTAAACAAATGAATATGTTTCTTGAGTGTGTTCATGAATTTTAATTCGTTATAGTTTCATGAATTTCTGCAGTAAACTTGTGTATTGACGGCGTCTCAATGCGCATGAGAGCCTCTCGCTCTGCTCCTGAGTTGACGCAAATATGCGCCCAACGACGACTTTCAGTTGAGAACAAAACATCTCCTTTGCGGTGGTGTCGTTATGATCAAAAATTGTTCATTAAATATCAAGCACTTTGGTAATAATTCGAGAAATATTTTTCTGACATTTATACGAGAGAAAAATGCAGTAATAGAAATGGAATAGGTGGAATTTTTCCTTCATAATTATGAGAACATTCGATTCCTGTGTATTATTCATGCTTACCTATTCATGAACACAGCTGGCCGTAATAGAATCGATGTAATTTTACCTTCATTATTATGAGAACATCCGATTCCTGTGTAGTCTTCATGCTTAGCTATTCATGAACACAGCTGGCCGTAATAGAATCGATGAAATTTTACCTTCATTAATTATTATGAGAACATCCGATTCCTGTGTAGTCTTCATGCTTACCTATTCATGAACACAGCTGGCCGTAAGATGTTGAATTTTTTTAACTCAATCTTCTTTTTTAGTTATCATGGGAATCAAATCGAAATGAGGCCTAACAACTATAATATTCAGGTCATTTTGGATAAATTCATACTGTTCCACTTGAATCCTTCGTGACTTGCTTTCGAAGTTTTCTATGGTTATAATCATTTTGGAACTTCAGAACACGCTTAGTCTTTAGGGATCTTTTACTGTTATCAAGATGCCTCCCAAAATGGCACGATGCATAAATCTATGCATATAATCTTTTATCTTTCCAACCCTGCTGTGCATTTTGAGGAACATAACATCAGTCTCTTATACACATCTAGATGTGTATAAGAGACAGGATATACGCAGTCTAAACACGAATATCCTCTCGAGGATGACGTGCATTTAAAGGTTCCCAAACCCCTGCTTGTGAGTTCCTTTAGAGTTTATAACTACTGCACAAAGGTCAGCCATCCTACATAATATTCATTTTATTTCAGTTGGCCACGCAAATGCACGAAAGAAAATTCTTTTCGAAGTTCTGTAGAAAATTGTATTCGAGGGGATACATTGTTGTTCCCGTATTTATCTGGGTGCGTGGCTGTAATAAAGAAAGGTTCGGTAATAAATACGCCTGGAAACGTGCAACAAATTATTGATTATTGTATTGTCATCGGGAGCTGAGCTTCCCTAAAAGTTTCAGAGCGCTAGCTAGCGGGAAAGTTGGTGAAATATCGATTGCAATATTTGATCATCACAGACAGACAGAGGGACACGAAAGCGAGCTAAGAAAAACGTGGTAAAATGGGCCGATTTACACGCAACGTAATCGTTACAAATATCGATGAGCGATTGGTATTAATAAACATGTTGATCCTATTTTGTTTGTGCATCAAGAAATGATTTGTGAGTAATCCAGCGAGGTCACGGCGACGAATGAGGCATTAGGAAGGGCAGACCTTTATTCATTTGTAATTAATCTGTATTTAATACCATTTGAAGCATCAAAAATTCATCAATATATACAATTTATAAATTTAATGTTTATTAAAGTAGAAGTGAGGAAGATGAAACAAAGAAAATAAGAAAGAAAGAATTTAAAGAGCTTCATTCATTCGGGTTACCGAAGAACGAGATTCGAATACATTCTTCGGATTACCGAATAATGTAGATAAATTAAGACCAAATCTATGTAGATAGAATGTATCATCGACTAAAATTCTCGCTCCATGTGCTCACAGACGTTTTCCGTCGAGGTTAGGGGCATGAAAGTCTACATACAGTATAGCCGCCCATATGAATCCATGTTATAGAAATATATAAGATAGAGATGGAAATGTGAACTGTACAACAGCTGGACCTGAGAAACCAGGTAAACGCCTTTGCCTTGAGATGAAGACTGAATGCCCATGCCCTGAGAAGACACCTAAATACCTTTGCACCGAAATGAAACCTAAACGCCTTTTCCCTGAGAAATATGTAGACTTTCATGCCCCTAACCATGAAACCTAACCTCCTTAAGCCCCTTTCCGTCGACGTGAAAAAAACCGCCGCGGGATTTCCCGCGCTATCATTTACACGAGGCGGTTTTTCACGCTGGAATCTTTCAGGCTTGCAGCTCTGTTCTCCGTAAGTGGTCCACAGTTTTTGTGAACTATGTTTATGAATGGCTGCTCATAGCAAAGAAAAGAAGGCTCTCCTTTTATATTTGCTGCATAAAAGACAGCAAAGAAAGAAAAGGAGGTGCTGGGTTCACAATATATTAAAATTAAGGCCACAAGAAGGTGAAGTTGCCACGTTATTCTGAAAATTGAGAGAGTATGAAGTAAAATTCTTCAATTATTTCCGAATGTCCGCCGAAAGTTTTGATGAATTATTGTCTTGTGTGCAAGGCAAATTAACCCACAACAGCATGCAGTTGAGAGACGCCGTGCCTGCTATTGAAAAACTGGCTTTAACTCACACTCACACCCTCGTCGACCCACTGTCTGTACCACACTAGGTAGCGGCGTGCAAAACCGCCCTGTGTGAAAGATTACATTGAATACCATTGCAAGCTAAACTGTAGCGGGAAATCCCGCCGCAGTTTTAATTTGACACACGCGGTCGTCAGGCGTGAAATTTCACGCCGCGTGAAAAGTGAAAAGCAGTGCACATTTTGTATGTCCGCTGAGGTTCGGCGGGGAATCTCGCCGCGGTTTTTTTCACGCCGGTGGGATTTCCCGCCCTGTGTGAAAGGGGCCTTAGTCATGCCCATTCGGTATGACTGAGGAGGTTGACGATTGCTGGCCGATTCCAGCATCTGTTTTCAAACTACCGAAATTGTCTGAACTTTGAGATCGTTTTAGTAGTCATTTTCTGGTTAAAATTTTCTTATTGTATCCTATTTACATGTATTATGTACTTACGTCTACCAAAATTTCATTGTTCAATGCTCCTATTAACTTGAAAATTAATTTTGGTACATTCGAAACGCCGTTAAATATATTAAAAATCCTTGCTGAGACCTGGCTTTTGATCTGTTAACGTCATCTGAAGAATTTTGATTGGTTGCAAATTGGAATTTAATGCATTCTCTTGTCATTATTTGTACGTGTTTCAATAAGAAAATTCTGCCATCTAATGTTAATTCTATGGTAGAAAACAACGTAGTTTTCTTTATTCCTTGTAACGAGAATATTCGTCTTTTTATAACTTAATATGCAGAGCTGGGCAGCGCTACTTTGAAATGTAGCAGGCGCTACCGCTACCGCTACAATTGCTTAAATGTAGCGCCGCTACCGCTACTGAAAATGTAGCGGCCGTTACATGTAGCGCGCTACTGCCCACCTCTGGTAACATCTAACATGTTGACACTATAGTAACAGGCTGAGGTTGACAACATTACACCGAAATCTTTCGTAAAATTTTATTCAGTAATTTATATTATGTATGTATCATGATGGTTTTTAAATAATATTTAATACTATTATTTAAATCTAAAGGCTTTATCTATAAATGTAGCGGTAGAGCTGTAGCGGCAAAACCTCGTATGGCTACTTAAATATGTAGCGGGCGCTACCGCTACCGCTACAATTGCTTGAATGTAGCGCCGCTACCGCTACATGTAGCGCGCTACTGCCCACCTCTGGATATTGAGGTATTTGATACTCGCAGAAATTAGATACTTAAATAAGAAATTGTACATACAATTTCTCAATGAATTCTCTACAAAGCCTCAATGATCAGTTCAGGAGAAGGGAGACTCGGAGACGCTCCTGGTGCAAGGCAGCGGCCCCGCCATCAGACAGAGGTGCCTTCAACGAGCCTCAATGATCAGTTCAGGAGGAGGGAGACTCGGAGACGCTCCTGGTGCAGGTTAGCGACAGAGCAGCATTTTCGAGTGCAGTGACAACTGGTGCGGTTGCAGTGACAATTGACCCGGGGACTGGGATGCGGGTGTCTTCAATAATTCACTAATTGAAGTCATAATGTTTTCAGAATTTCGGTCAATTGTTAGTTTTAAATTAATAAAGTTCGAAGAATAAAATTTGCATGAATTAGTCTCAAATTCTCATTTCTTCACATAAATGTTTACAAAACCATGACTTTTGTAAGGATTGAAGTTAAAGCGACCCGATTGCGTATTCATAATTTTTTACAATTTCGTTTCATTTACGATGAATTTCATCCATCAATAACTAAACAATTTTCATACATAAATAAATACCTTCATTAGAATTCAAGAAGAACCAAGCCCCTCAGGTGCCCTAAAGTTGAGGGCACTTCAACTTGAGGTCATCACCGCCGTGCCTGCAACATCAAGTTGAGGGCAGCTTTACCGCGTGGTGAAATTCGTACGAAGAGCCATGCAATAAATTCTTCTACTCACCTCAAACTGTGAAAGCTGACTCTCACACTCTGGTAGTAAATCAAATTTCCTGAAGTAAAGGAAAATGAACAACAAATATAAATGTTTAGTTAAGGAGTGGCCCATGAAGATGATTAATTTGCCTCTATTTTGTCCGGTGTTGTGTAGAGACTCCAGTTGTAGTGACTCGTATTCATAACTCGCACTATCATATCTTGTCAATGTCGTAGTTAATATTTTAAACATTCAAACTCATTATCATCAACCTTCGTAGCTATATGTAACTTAATTATTTTGAACTCGACTGTTTATATCGTATTTCATCATTTAACTATTAAATAACTATAAAATATTCGGTCCTTAAATCTTGTCAATTCTTGCGCACGGACGACACTCTTGTAATTTCTGAATGATTGAAATTCAGTATACGACGAAATTACTTTTTATTTTCAAAATCGTACCATCAATTATTGTCAGTTCGTTTTAGACCACGCTAGCGGGTAAACATAAGCCAATCGCGTGTTAGAGTCATTTTCTGAACGACTTACTGGGGTGAATATCTGCTAAGCGGTTAAGACGCTAAGTTCTACACTACAATTCAATTCTTGTAAAGCAATAAAATATTTCAGTGTAACTGTCATAATTGAATCATCATTTATATTTTCTGAATTCTTTTGATATTGTTATCCCATTGTGTTCATGTCTGTATTCTAATAAGCTTCCAACACGGACAGGTGTTGACCGGCAGATTCTTTCTTCAGCCCGACTTTCTTCAATAAATAACTGAAACTTAAGATCCTTCACTCCAACCTTCGGGATATAGTTGCATCAATTAATAAACCTTACCCAATCCAGCAATCACCAAAACCACCCTCTTCTGCACAGTGCACTTGATAGCCGTGACGGCAGCTAAGAGTCCAATACTTTGCGACGACATCCCCGATCTGTCAGTGTTATCTCCCATCAAAGCGATCGCCTCCTAAATGGGGTGTGACGTCGTTCATCACTCGTCCGATTCAACGCACAAAGTTGTCCTATCCTTATCTATTCTTTCCTAAAATCTTTACTCTCTTTGGCGTGCACTCAACAAGTGCGTGGAAATAGCGCAAAGATCAACGACATTATCATTCAGGGAATGCAACAACATTATGCCCTCAAACGGTTCCCGCGTTTACCGCTCAGCCAACGCCACCGTCACCGCTGACGCTGACCGCGCCAGTGTTGCCAGATGGGCCTTTTTCAGGCCAAATTTCGCAAATGTGGCCTTTTTTGAAAGGCATTGGCCTGAAAAATTTCATTTGGCCTTTTTGTCCGTTTTGGGCCTTTTTTATGAAAAATTTAACTCTCGGTTTTTTTTTTATGATAATTTGGTCCTTCAATTTTATCCAAGACGAGTGCACCCAAATTCATTTTTGCCCAAGACGAGTACACTCAAATTTTGACACGAAACTGTGTCAACACTTCGGTTTAGGTGGCAACACTAGCGAGTGCCGCCTAATCTGGGCAACACTTTGGTTGAACCATGGGACTTTATCCAATTACCGACTCTTATTAATTAGGAACCATGGACGGCAGAGCTGACAGAGCGTATAATCGAGTATAGTTTTCACTTCTAAAGAGCAGTACATTCAGCACTATTTTTTTGAGGTTACAGCACAGCTTCTCGATATATTCAGCCTTCTGGTGTGAGTCACTTCAAGATATCACTTTGAACAAATAAATTTTATTTCCTATGCAAGTAATGATAGGCAATATATTATTTTCCTGCGCATTCGAAAGTTGTGATACATTTATAGGATTGACTTTTAATATTTAGATTAGTCTTGCAAGGACCACATCATCTCTATACCGCAGAAATGAGTTTAAATTTTTTCATCTTCCGAGTATAAATATTCTACCGTCAATGCCAACATGTCAAAAACTTCGCCACATGGGTCGCCTGCCGAAGACCACTACTGCCCTGGATGTAATGGACCATCATGATTCCAGCCTTCCGGAACGTAGCCTTCATCACTTCAAGCCGTCCGTATCTAGGCCGTGGGTCGAATCAGCCCTCGGTCGAACGGCCACTTGTCGAAGGACGATAAATTTTGGAACAGAACTATGCTATCTGAAACCTAACCTCAGATGCGGTGAACGTAAAATTACGTAATTTATCGATGCCCGGAAGTCAGATTCGATCCGCGGCCTGGTGGTGCATGGCAGGTTCTATGCGAGGCCGGAGGAAGACAAAGCCGAGTGGTTCACGGCTGATTGGTGGATGTCCGGAGATATCCAAGGCGTTCGATTCAGGGCTCATTGGTGCACAAAATTGATGGTGCACGGCTTCGCTCCCCGCGACATCTCTCATGTCGCCTACCACTTTACTATCTATTTTGTTAGCAAAATAGCAAAACTGAGCCCAAACTCTCTAACGCGGACGAAAAGCTTTATGGTTGTTAGGTGGCAATTGAATCCTCCACATCATGTATTATACGGCTTTATTTACGGTCGGCGAGTAACGTGCGATTCGCTGCAGGCTGGCGGCTTATGTGGCATTGACGGTAATTTAGCTCATACTGTGATGAAATTGGTGTATTTTTGCTGTCTGAAAGCCTTGAGAGTAAATGCATGCACTGCAAATGGTTAGAACTACCTTAAATTTAAAAATTTTCTATTAATTTCAAATGGGGCCTTTTTGGGCCTTTTTTGTGAGTCAAATTGGCCTTTTTCTCTTGGCTCCATCTGGCAACCCTGGACCGCGCCCGGCGCCAGTGTCATAATAGAGCTTGAGTGAGTGGGGTGTGGCAGCTCACGCACGCCCGCCCGCAGAGTGTTACCTTAATATGTTGCTAGGCCTACTGTATCTCTCTATCGTTCGTTAATGTGTGTGATTCCAAGTTCACGTCGTTGAGTGAATATTAAAGTTATCTTTGTGAGTAACGCTGCGCCTAAATATTGTTGGCAGCCATTATTACGAACATTTGCTCATAGGCTCTGAGCCATGTAGCAAAGACGCTGTTCCGTTTTCTTCGACTCAATTCTAGAGAAAAGTTTTAAGGGATACTACTTTGTTCTCCGCTTACAGCCTCATCAAGCCTACTGCCGACGTGCGTTTCTCGTAGTCTCCTTCAATTTAAAGCACATTAGGTAATTTTAAGATATTTTCTTCTAAACGTAATCTCTAATCTCACGATTTCAGGTAGCGTAATTGTATTTGAAGCCCAACCGAAGCCGTTGGCACCATAATCGTAATCAAAGCCCAACCAAGCGTTGGCACCATAATCGTAATCAAAGCCCAACCCAGCGCTTGTACATGCCAGCATAAGCAAGAAAACGTCATTAATAGTCTCTTCTTCTTGCCTGCCAAAACCACCTTGTGTAAATAACAAATTAAATACCGCGTCCATGCTGACATAAACAATCACTGGCATGCCAGTTGGAATCTTGTTATAGAGTAGTCAATTACTAATGTTTATTTACAACGTTTATTAATTAATTATAAACAATGAGAGTTCAGCCCCTTCTTTAGTGTAAGTTTCATGTATGTCTTTCTTGACCTATTAGTATTAACTAATATTAAATATTATTTCCAGCTTACGTCACTCGAGAATCTGAAATAAACGGAAGAAAATCATCGTCTATTTTATTCCTCCCGTAGAGCCTCCACATCCGTGTTATGGGGGTCGTACAAGTTTTCTTCTTGGCCGCCGCCATCTTGCCGGTAAGTTATTAAAGCACGTAATTCATTTCAATATTATTTCCTATCATCTAAGCATGTGAAGACGTCATTGAATAACTCACACGAGTTTGTTAATAGTGAAGACGTGTAATTTAGTACCATATTAATACTATGATCAAATTACTTATGGAAATCGCTGAACATATTTCAACTACAATAATGTAAACAAATGAACATGTTTCTTGTGTGTGCTCATGAATTTTGATTCGTTATAGTTTCATGAATTTCTGCAGTAAACTTGTGTATTGACGGCGGCTCAATGCGCATAAGAGCCTCTCGCTCTGCTCCTGAGTTGACGCAAATATGCGCCCAACGACGACTTTCAGTTGAGAAAAAAACATCTCCTTTGCAGTGCTGTCATTATGATCAGAAATTGTTCATTGAATATCAAGCACTTTGGTAATAATTCGAGAAATATTTTTCTGACATACATACGAGAGAAAAATGCAGTAATAGAAATGGAATGGGTGGAATTTTACCTTCATTATTATGAGAACATCCGATTCCTGTGTAGTCTTCATGCTTACCTATTCATGAACACAGCTGGCCGTAAGATGTTGAATTTTTTTCACTCAATCTTCTTTTTTAGTTATCATGGGAATCAAATCGANACAATATTCTGCCACCGCCATGCACGCAACATCAAAACAATATTCTGTCACCGCCATGCACTCAACATCAAAACAATATTCTGTTACCGCTATGCACGAAACATCAAAACAGTATTCTGCCACCGTCATGGGCGCAACATCAAAACAATATTATGTCTCCGCCATGCACGCAACATCAAAGCAGTTATCTGTCGCCGCCATGCACGCAACATCAAAACAATATTCTATTTCCGTCATGCTCCTCCGTATGCGTGATTTGCTGGTTCCCTGGGCAATTTTAACCCCTCATTTCACGAATTGTGTTGCTCCCTCATAACACAAACCTGTTGATGTTCTCTCATAATTATATTGCGGTCATCTCGGAACATTCAATAGACTGCAAAATGAAACTCTAGTAGCGCGTCAGCAATCCCTAAACTGACTTAAAAAACTACTTGTTTCCATAATTGGGTTTCAAAAAAGTAATTGAACGCTACTAGACGTTTTACAGATTGTGTCCTCGCTGAATGTGTCTTTCCGCTTTCCTAACAATCTCATGTAGGTACTATTGATTGTGTCCCCGCTTAATTTCATGCCGCTCTCCTACCAATTTCTTGTGCTGCTGATTGTGTCCTCGCTGAACTCCGTGCCGCCGTCCCACCAATCTCTTGTACTGCTGATTGTGTCCTCGCTGAACCCCATGCCGCCGTCCTAACAATCTCTTGTACCGCTGATTGCTCTCCCACTAAACTCAGGGTCGCCGTCATAACAAACACGCATAATACATCAGGATCTTGCAGTATACATGCGCAGGAGACAAGCGATACTCTGGCAGGCTTGCATGTGGCCGGGACAGAGGCCCAGTGTTGCCTCTCCCTTGACAACAGCGCCATAGTTGATCGCTTTAGCAGTGACCTCGTTGAGTGTCTTGTAAATGAACGCCTTCAAGCACCCCAGCCTCGCCTGGCATGCGCAATATCGACGTGTATTTTAGTGATCAGAGATACAAGCTTCAACTCGTCCGTTGGATTGCAACTGTTCTGAAAACAAAATGTGAAAATTGAATTGGGCACATAGTTTGTAAGTGAAATAAGTTATAAACAATATTGAAGATAATATTCAAAAAGAAACAAATATCAAAAATTAATAACCTACCGAATTACGGTATAATCTATGATGAATTCTGGCCATAGAATGAATTTGCGTACGCTCTGTAGCCCTGGGTCTGCATAAAGGGTCCAGATTGACGCACCACCGCCACGCAATATAGAATAGAATAGAAGTGTTGACACTGAAAAAATAGGCCCATGGCCAGTTGCCGATTCATGAATTTTTCGCGACTTGATTCACAAGGGATCCGACCTTTGGAACCCGATCTTTCCATAACTGACGATTGATTGAGATAGCTGCTGGACTTATTGCCTGGTCCGTAATTTGCTAGGCATTTTAAGACTGAGCATATGCTCCTGCATAGCTTCGTCTAGTCTGTTTTTGAAGGCGTTCATACTCGGAGCGTCAATTATGCTATCAGGAAGGCTGTATGCACCACTGATGTACCAATGACGCACCCCCGTCGCGCAGTATGCACCACTGATGTACCAATGACGCACCCCCGTCGCGCAGTATGCACCGCTGATGTACCAATGACGCACCTTATCTTCTGAGGTTTATTAAGCGTTCAATATCACCGTCGCGTGCTCTATGCTCTATGAAGTGTCTTCTATCTTCTTTCTTTATCTTCTGAGGTTTGTTAAGCGCTTAGCAGGAGATTTCAATGACGATCAAATTCTGGCTGGATCTGATTCCTGCAGCGTAAGAATACGTTATTTTCTCGTAGCGTATAGTCATCTTTATATAATACTTGCGTTTCTGGATAATTAATAGTCGCCAATTAATTTAAGCAAATCCCACGAATGATACATGGATATCTTCTGCACCGGTCGTTGAAAAATCCTTCTACATATGTTGTGTTCTACTTAATTTAGAAGCTTATTCTTAATTCTCTTCAACTAATTTTTGTTTTACATGAACACGTTCACAGAATGCTTCATAAATAATAAATTAATAAATTAATCGAATGAAATAAATAAAATTAATTTAATTAAATTAACTTCCATATTATTTGTACAGGTCCTGACGCTGGCCGGCAGTGAAGTGGTCACAAATACCTACGTTGATGGCCGGACTGTGAGTATTGCAAAGCAACTAGGAGAGGTTACTTTATGCCACTTACCTTCCTTTTAATAATCACAGTGTTTAGAGTTTAATTCAATTTCTTTCACATTATCCTTGAAATTATTTGCATTATCAGCCGCGTGAGATATCTATTGGTTGGCATTGATTTTCATTTTCATGGCATTCGTCATATGAAGAAATTTGGTGCAAAAATATTTGATAGGAAAAATACTTGGCACGAGTCATATTATGTCATTATTTAGGCTTCAAACTTGAGATGATCCAGTAGAATTTGTTAAGTATAATATAAATTTGTAGCGTTCCATCGGTAAGAATTTAAACCTTGTTCATAAAAACAATTATTTTCGAGTTAAGAGCAAGGTTATAAAAGAGCAGTTAGAGTGCCGCCTATTCTAACTGGTCATCAGCAGTCCAACTCGTCCTCAGGGTGTGGTGGTGATGCCTGGGCTGGCGTCTCAGGCCTCCGACCCTCCGATGCAAGGCGTGCACATGAGGCTCAGCTCTTCTTCTTCAGCTCGTCCACCGAGATCTGACATTCAACGCCCGTCTTCCTCATCAGTAAATACTCTTCCATCAAGTATGGCGACAACCTCTTCTTCCAGTGCAAGTAACTCTCTTTTGATGCAAGCAAATTCAAACAGAAACCACCAGCCTCTCTATCACTTTTTGAAGGAAAAGAATAAAAAAATTCTATCAGAACCCCCAGAAGCTGCATTTGGGAACTATCCTGCCAGTCGAATGGTTATGAAAAATCGGTTCACTTCCATTGAGCTTATAGGAAGACGTTATCGTCGTAATACTTTCCAATCAACATCTGGAAACAACAGTGAGATAATCAAGACTTATCAACTTTTAGATGAAGGGGAGGAGAAAATCCAGTTATGTGAACGATGTAAGAATATAACCTTAGTGTTAGGTAATACTGGGGCCGGCAAGAGTACGTTTCTTCAGTGGTTCGCTGGGGACAACGACAAGTTGCTAGCGAAAAGAGAATTTGGGACAAGTGGACCGTACCTCATTGAGGATGAAAATAGAATTGGAAACACAACTTTAAACTCGATGACAATTTTCCCAGAGTTAGTAATTCACCATGAAACAGATGATGCGTACTATGATTGCCCTGGATTTAGTGATACTAGGAGCACCAGTATGGAAATAGCAACAACCTACTTCATTAAAAAAGTGGCCGATTATGCTGAGCATCTTAAATTGATTTTTGTTGTTAATCATTCATCGGTTAGAAGAGGAGTAGACAGACAAGATTTCGTAAAATTACTTAGACATGTTGCAGATTTCATGACGGACATTAATAAATATCGAGGAAGTATTGCAATTATGGTGACAAAAATTGATCCTCATTATGAAGAAGTAAACGGGATCCCAATTTTAGATTCAGATGAGCTCGTTATAAGAGCCATAGCTCATTTTCTAGAGGAGGTTAAGCAGTGGTTGAGGGAGCGATTAGCCGGTGCAGGAGATTCTGGTAAAGACAAACAATTTCATGAGCAAGCAATGAAGTTTGTGGAAATTTTGCTAATTATGAAAGATGGACATTATTCGAGAATCGGCATATTTAGGAGGCCAAATAAGCCAGGACCTCTGAGTAATATAATGCTTTTACAAGAGGGAAAGAAGCATGTACAGAGGATAGTGAATGAAAACCTTGCATTCACGGCAACCAGTGATAGTGATTTCGGGTATACCATATCTGATACGTCCAAGGTTGCTGTAGATGCTCTGGCAGAAGGAATCAACGACAATATATCATCTAATCTACGCATTATCTCAGAAACCATGCTGAAATATTACAGACATTTATTAGAAGACATGTGTACCAAGATACGATCTTTTACTAACACTACTGGGGCTGTTGATGCAAATCCATCTGACGCTCGGATGTTTAATGACACTTTCAATGCTGGGATTAACCGTACGACAAAACTTATTGAAGAAGCTGTTAATATAACAACAGACCAGTTGGGGCGGAAGATTAACGAGAGCTTTAATACCCTCTGTATTGATGGGTGTGCTGAGGCTATGCAAAGTATTTCGCAACAGGGTAAATATTTTTCATTTTTGCAGGTAGTGAGTGACAGCGCGTTAGGTTCTAGGACTTGGGGTGACTTGTTGCAACCCTTTGCATCCTATCTCTCCTACTCAAGACACGATATTCAGCGCGATATTAACGATGTCGCAGAAGAAATCAATGATCAAATGCGAACTAATATATCTAATATCGCAGTAAAAATTAAGGAATATTACCAAAGTAAAATGCGTTCCGTTATAATTCAGCAATTACCAGCTGAAATGAACTTTGGACATGCTTTCATCATGAACATGACGGAAAAGATGAAACATTCAAATAAAACACAAGATTTATCAAGACAAATTACAAGGGCTATTTCAGATTTAGATACCTCCAAAATCAGCCGCAACACCAACAATGTTTTTCGGCATGGAAAGTACTTAACATTTTTACAAATTATAAGCAATAAAACGCTAGATACCCCATCACCATCTCAATTAATAACTCCACTCAATGAAACAGCAACGTATCTCAGGGAATCACAAGGATGGTACGAATTCTTAATCAATTTGAATGAAAAGTTATCTACATATGACGTACAGAAAAATAGAATGAAATACAACGTGGCCAACATTGCGGACTGGGGACATGATGGTAAACAGCAGGGAATATCAATAACTCGACATAACTTCAGACAATTTATGGAAAATATAGTCCTATTTGATGTGATGGGATATAATAAGGTACAAAATATAGAAGCTGATGATATACGCGTGGAGGACTTGAGACAAGTGGCTCGTTTGACTTTGAACAAATTCCATGCCTCATGTCAATCAAATAAACTCACAATCAAAGGAGGTTACATAAGACTTAGTGAAGCAATATTGGAAATTGTGAATTGCGAGGGCAACACCATTGAAATATTTGCTCTGAACAAAATATTTATTGACGAAAATTTAAATAAAACAGGGGAAAAGCTCAAACTTACCATAATAGCCCCGACATGGGAGGTAATAGGTAGTAGAGTAATAAACTTGAGTGGGGCTGACGGTCAGCTGCATAATCCCCCCAAGGCAACGAATTACTGGGGGAATTACAGTCCTCGTGGAGCTGACGGTATGCCAGGCTTTCACGGTGGGCCAGCTGGGAGTTTTTTTGGCATTGGCACAACATTTAATAATGGGAATATGTTAAATGTTATTGCTAGTGGCGGAAATGGTGGAATTGGTCAGCATGGCGGTGATGGTGCAAACGGTCGTGAAGGAGATTCTCCCGTAAACAGATTTTGGAACTCAAAGTCAGCATATACCTGCAAGAATGTCTGTAATAACGGTCGATTTGCCGGTGGTTACGACTGTATCGTAGGAAGCCAGGTAGAGTTTTTCATAGTTGTTTGTCACGATCGAATGTACACAATTCGCATTGAAGGTGAAGATGGCACAATTGGTGGAGATGGTGGGGATGGAGGACCAAAAGGACTCGGGGGTAAAGCAGGTGATATCAAGATAGTTACGTTGGGTGGTGATACAGGAATATCAAGTACTAATAATGATGGAAGAGATGGGATATCAGGCAGAGGTGGTCAAGGAGGAGCTGGCGGAAAGCGCGGGAATTCCCTAAAAGTAAAGTGCAAAGCCTCTTACTGTTTTTTCATTCCAACTTACAATTTCCATAGCGAAGATATCATATTTGGGGGATACAATCTTCCTGGAAGAAATGGAATGGATGGAGATAGTCGGGCGAATATTGAAAACATAGAACCAGCAGCCATCATTGATTATAAAGCTGAGATTATCAACGATTATAAAGGTTATGTGAGAGAAAACCTCCAAGTTGATCGTGGTGGCCTCATAAGGAAAAATGATCTTATCAAATTTTTCAGTGAATTGGACATTAGTGGTGATGTTAAACGCTTGTATGATACATCAGGACTAGTAGGGGAGCTGCGAGGCTTAGAAAGACAGTCTAATCTATTACAAGAGAAAGATTCTGTATTCTTTTATGAATCATTATTAGATAGGATCAATGCATTTGCAAATGATTTTAAAGCTCAAGAAAGATCGAAAGAACATAATAAGACGCTCGGCTATATGTATACAGCTGTTTTGGGCAAACTTTATGATTTGAAAAGTGATTCAGACGCAACTTTGGTGATCGATATAAAAGGATATTTTGATATATTAACGTCTAATATGAACGCCTTGGGAAAATTACAAGAAAAATATAAAATGGTGAGCGTAATAAACAATTTTAGGGATCAATATAAAGACAGTCTCGACAAAAAAATGGAAGAATCTCAACGTTTCATCGAAGAAGAGATTACACCTGCCATAGATCAAATACACGAGCAAATATATGATAAAATGGACAAGCTACTGTCAGTAATTAAAGAACTCCAAAAAGAGGCTGACAACAAAAGGGTTGAGTTACTCAAGAAGACGAAGGAATTAGAACATGCATTAGTTCTTTCTGATTTGTTTGGTAATTTAAAAAGTGTATGGCAAGTAGCTAATATGTTGGGACCTGTTGGAGAGACATTGAAGGGGCTCGTAGGAGCCTTGACTTCGGTGCCGGACTCTTTCGTATCAGGCGCTCAGACCGCGGGACAACAATCACCATCATTGCCTTTAGGTATTATGGCTGACCTACGGCTTTTGAAAGCTCAAGTCAAAAGTATCAAGGACAAACAAATGACGAAGAACCATCGAATAATAGATTACATTGATCATGAAATCACTTCAAATGTATTGCTGAATGATATACGAGAAAGTCTACATAAAATTAAAACGGGTCAATTTCCAATTCATGATGCTGATGGAGCACCAAATCTCAAACAGTTTTCAGAGGAGCTTACGGTCAAAATCAAGAAATTGCTAATAACAAAAGAAAACGAGTTGAGGACTAACACAGCTATTGATGACGAAAGTGTCACGCAGGCATTAGATGCCATAGCTAAAGTTCGTCAGTTGATCCAGATTAGTGAAGTGAGCGCTGATACGTATGTCAACAACAAGGATGATCAGGCGAAACTTGATGCGCTGAGTAACGCTATCCAACAGGCAGAAGAAGAGCACCAGAGACTTAAGCAATATGAAAATAAAATTGAAAGTGCATTAGCACCCACCTTAGAAAATATGGAAGAAGATCTCAAAGAAATAGAGAGTAAGCTGGTTACAAAATCTCAAGTTGCGCTTGACGTAAACAAATGGCAGGTTCAGAGCGTGCTCAGAGACATGAAATTATCCGTGCGTCAGTTAACTAAAGAGTTCCAATTAGGAGAAGATTTGACGCGTTGTATTGAAAAGTTGGAAGAATCTATGACCACCTTAATCGGTATTTACGATCGCATGCAAGACTGCCAAGAACAACAAAACTTAGCTAACTATATTGCAGCCGTCGCCGCTTACCATGGTCCTGATGATGTTGATCAAGTTGAATTAGAAATACTCATCAGATCTAACCTTATACTAACGCAATACAAAACAGCTGTTAATGCATTCAAGCAGTGGGTATTTCCATTTGCTGGTCTTTATCTGGAAAGGATTATGTCGCCATCCCATCTTGCGATTAATAATGGCAATATTGAGGATTTAGCTACAAAGGCTGTAGAACAAATAGAATATATAAGAGCACGAGTAGACGAATATATGACAGCTATTCAGCGTCATGATCAACATATACACGAAGGATTATTTGACAGCCATCACGATTCTTCCCATCCGTTTTTCGTATGGAGAAATGAGGACCACAAAGAGGAGATAAGCAAGCTATTGTCAGGCGAGGCAATAGTCGTAAAAGCTGACATAAGAGGCAGTGCACCAGACAAAGATGCCATTAAGTTCAATTTATTGGAACTGAACCTCAAAGTAACTAATGCGACCAGGCAGCGGGAGCTAAACGATAAACTTAAAAGTTTTAAGGTAAGCGCCACCCACTTTGGTAATTCATATTATAGGTATGATGATAAGTTATATGCTATAGGCAGTCATAGCGAAAACATCGAATATTCATTTGAAAAAGACGTTATTGGTGTACCAATACATAGAAATCAGGTGTATAATAAAATCAAAGCAGGTGATTTCATGCTTAGTCCATATGCCATGTGGAGAATTCAGTTAAAACAACTCAAACATTCGATTCCTTTCAATCAGTTAGCACTATATAAAGATGAAGCTGACTTGGAGTTAGTAGGTAGCGGTTGGTATGTTACCAGTAGCGCTGGCATGCCAAACCTGAATGTCGAGAAGTACCATAGAGCAGGTACCATAAGTACCATGCTATGTTGTTCGTTGACTATGATATGCATGATGGATACGAACTCTTCGAACTATAGACGATACTGTCACATAAACTTTCACATTTTGAAGGTAAAAGATTATTTGAAACATGACATCAGATAAGGATAAATAGGAACATTGCGCAACTTTACAAGGCGAAACTGGTCCTGTGCTCTTTATTCAAAGCCCAGTAGACATGTGGTAGAACATACATGGTTGAAAGCCTGACAGAGCAGTTATCCGAAAAGGCTTGGCAGCAATATTTGTAACACACTCAGAATAATAGGAAGACAATGTCTAAATAACGATGCACTTCATAAACTTGAGTGCAAGGACAAGTATTTTATTATTTGTAGAATATGACCCATTTATTTTTCTGAATTCACGCAAGAATTCAAGCTCGTAGATAACTTGGCAAGTTTTGCAAGCTTGACAAGTTTAAGCTCAGAAGTGTATATTTGTGAGCTCAGAAGTGTAGTAGCGAAGCCTTAACGATTGACGATTCCTGATAGTTTGCTTTATGATTTTACCCGACTCCGTCGTGCCAGTATAAATAAATATCAGGTGGGCCAGGCCAGTGCAGCAATTTGTAGTGATCCGAGTACCGCGCGAGCCAGGCTAGGGCACCAACTTGTAATGACCCGAGTACCGCGCGAGCCAGGTTAGGGCAGCAACTTGTAGTGATCCGAGTACCTCGCTAGCCAGGCTAGGGCTGCAACTTGTAATGACCCGAGTACCGTGCGAGCCAGGCTAGGGCTGCAACTTGTAATGACCCGAGTACCGCGCGAGCCAGGCTAGGGCTGTAACTTGTAATGACCCGAGTACCGCGCGAGCCAGGCTAGGGCAGCAACTTGTATTGACCCGAGTACCGCGCGAGCCAGGCTAGGGCTGCAACTTGTAATGACCCGAGTACCGCGCGAGCCAGGCTAGGGCAGCAACTTGTTACGACCCGAGTACCGCGTGAGCCAGGCTAGGGCAGCAACTTGTAATGACCCGAGTACCGCGCGAGCCAGGTTAGGGCAGCAACTTGTAGTGGCCCGAGTACCACGCGAGCCAGGCTAGGGCTGCAACTTGTAATGACCCGAGTACCGCGCGAGCCAGGCTAGGGCTGCAACTTGTAGTGATCCGAGTACCGCGCGAGCCAGGCCAGGGTAAAAACTTTCAGTGACCCGAGTACAGTGCGGGCCAGCCTAGGGCAGCAAATCATCAATTGATGAACGGATTTTATTTCGAGGTGATATCTACAACTGGTGAGTGTTGCAAAGGTCGCACTGATTGATGGATTTCAAGCGATTAGCATAATTTATTGCTTAATATTAATTGTAAAAGATAGTCTCCGGCAGTCGTGTGTAAAGATAGATGATATTCTAGCTTTATTTTAACTTGGTTATTGTTAAATATGTATTCATTTATGAATGTAACGAATTGTGTCCGTGTGGTTAAAAGTTTAAGCTATACCTTAAGCTGTTGTTAAGATATTTTTTCAATATACTAAGTTGGATCGTTGTACGTTTGCGGCTGCGGCATTGCGTTATCATATAATGACTAGTTGAGAGCACTAGGTGAATACAATATCGAGATTTCTCCTTCATTTCATCATTATGTACAGATTAACTGAAATAGAGCGTGTGATTTTAAGAGGCAATATTATTATAATATTAATAAACTTTCCTCTTGTGGCGATACATCTGAATATTATGAACGTGTTAATAATAGTGGTGTAATGTTCAATAGAGGATAATTTAATAAGCTGCAGACCAATGAAGATCTCCTGCTTTATTTTGGCTTTGATGGAGGCTACGAAGACGGAAAACATCTGTCGTGACTTGGTCGTAAGGAACATTCATTTCTATATCAATGTGGCTGATGTTATGAAGTAGATGTAACCTTACATATATTTGTCAAAATTTTTGTGCCTGTTCCAACTTGATGATTGGCCCCACATAATTAATATATGGGCGCGTATCCACGCTACTAATCGTGTCGGGATATTGCCAGAAGCTTGTTGGAGTAAGGCATTGCGAAACTTTGAGGAACTGATTGGATCAAATTGAAATTTGATTTTTGAACTAATATATCTTAATTTAATTTCACAAGAAAGATTTTTTCACAATTTGAAGTGGGAGTCGAGTGCGAGTTCTATGTTCTAAGCAGTTAAACCAAACAACGTTGTGACGCTCTGGATTTGTCAGCCTATATAGGAATAGCATGGATACTTGAACAAAAAACTTGTGTAAAAGGGTTGTTATTGTTAAAATGTAACTTCTTGTCAATACCATTGATATTCAATTGCGCATGCTGATCGAATTGGTCTACCGGAGGCTCACGAATATGCCTTCGCGGCTTGTCTGATGGTTCTCTAGATTAATGGTTGTTGTAATAAAGGGTGCTCCCAAATTGTTTCAATTGCTACTTATTCTATTCAAATTTTAGACTTTTGTTACCACAATAACGAAATTTGATTGATGTTTCTTCCTATACACAATGCTATCAGGGTAGTGTTGTAAGAAAAAATATATTATTCATTAAACTTGTTCGATGTAGATTATCTTGCAGTGTTTGCAATTATACGTTGGTTTTTATACCCGAAATATTTTTATATAGACATGTTTTTCAATGTGATGATTATGACTTGTGATTATGATGCACCGTGATGTTTTATTTCTTTAAAATATTACAATGTATCCTTCATATGATCTATTAAATTTACAATGGAATGGGTTCAAGGAACACGACCGATATGAGGCCCTGAAGCAAATAATTTGAATATTCGCAATAGATGGATAAGTTTTTCACGTTGATTTAAATTTAAATTAGTTCTTCCGATTGCAAACGATGGCCGTTGATAGCCTTAAGAATATAATTGGTTTGAGTGGCTTGCGTGGACGGCGCTGAGTTGACAATTTACAAGTCCTGACAACGGCAAGTCACGGAGTGTTCATTCAACGGTGGACGCATATTGTCTATAGGAAGACTTGATTCTTAAAAAGATACAGACCAAGCAGTGGACAGCAGGCACGATCGTGCTGTAATGAACCTCCTATGAACTCCAGAGGAGTAATCGGCCTAAGCTCGTAGGCCTCGATACTAAATTTACCGACGGTAAATATGGTAAACCTTGTAATATAAGTAAAATATACCTTGACGGATCCATTGCATTTGAAATAAAGTTTAAATTTAGCATGTTTTTCATCTTTTAATTAACCCAGCAGAGCCCATACCTTACAAAACTTCTAAGAACCATTTCATTCTCTTTATCCTGGAGTTCACATTAACTTCTTTTATTCTTCGTTTCAATAATTCCTAACATCCTGAAATTTTTTACACTGTTTGCTCATCATTTAACCTCTTTCCTCTTTACAGAGCAATAAAAATTTCAAATTATACATAAAAATATCTCTAGGGATTTTTGTGCACAGGCTCAGTAGTTCACGTTTATTGGAGTTTCGGTTGATCGGATTACTTCCAAGTTGACATCTGCATTCTCGCAAACAAGTAACACATGTATTCTGCAATATAAAAGACAGATCAGGCTAAATTTTTATTTTCACAAACAATATCCAGCATGCAACAAGCCAAAGAGAATTAGTATTTAATTGACTGAGGGAATCTGTATACATGTTCATATTCAGTATTTGACATGTTCGTAAAATCATCTACGTCCAAATGAGTGAATTAATATATTGTTTAGTTTCAAAACTGTTGTCTATTCGCCGTCACATTTAATTTCATTCAAATCATGTATTTTATTGATTTTATTTGTGTTTTTTGTATGTTTTAATTTGATAGTCAAATAAAGCTTACAACAGTGTTTGTTTCCATTTTTACCAGTTTACGTAGTTAGATTTGGTTCTTGGCTGTCATTAAACGATGAAAATCATGCAAGAGAAACCTATCGATAATTTATGAAATTTCTTATGATAGCTTCTTGTAAACCACTCGCATGCTCGTCTGATCATTTCCTTCAAGGCTTACTATTGACAAAAATGTATTTGATTTTTTACACCACCTCGATGGTATATCTGTTTACACCACCAGGATGATATATAAATTCAAGCAGATTTTCCTCAAGCATCAGTAGGTGTTATGAGCTGCACGCTTCATGTGTTCCAAGATAATCCTGAGAAATTCTCAATTTTATTAAGGGCTGATTACCTGACCGTCAATTTCCCGTCGAATATTATTTACCAGTATTTTTGACTGAGTAGATTTCATAATGGTCATCGGAACGATGGAATTCATCATTTATGTCTAATCTTTTAGATGGATGACATCTAACAACAGCAGGCGATTTCTCTACAGGTTTATATTTATCGAACTGGCAGTAATTATAAATTAACACGTTGACTTCGAAGTGCGTACCATGAAGTGTACTTTTCCAGGACGTAGTGGAACATAATTAGAACATAGTCCGCGTAGTTGAACAAAAACAACTACGCAAACAAAAAAAAAAAATACCTAAAAAAATACTTAAAAAAAACTTTTTAAAAAAACACGTTTTTCTTGTGGACTAAAAAGTAGAAAATAAAATACTTAAAAAAAACTTTTTAAAAAAACACGTTTTTCTTGTGGACTAAAAAGTAGAAAATAAATTATGGCTCGCCCCAAAAAACGTGTGTCGGGCAGATTTATGATTAAAGCGAAAAGCACACAACACACGAATTTTGGAAATTTGATGGTGAACGTACAGCCTGACCCACTTTTTTGGGGCGAGCCATAATTTATTTTCTACTTTTTAGTCCACAAGAAAAACTTGTTTTTTTTAAAAGTTTTTTTAAGTATTTTATTTTCTCCTTTTTAGTCCGTTGCTACACATGAAAAACGTTGTTGCGAGCCAATTTACTTGACGTGACGTACGTATCGATGATACGCAGCGTATCATCGATATACGCAGTCTAAACACGGATATCCTCTCGAGGATGACGTGCATTAAAGGTTCCCAACCCCTGCTTGTAAGTTCCTTTAGAGTTTATAACTACTGCACAAAGGTCAGCCATCCTACATAATATTCATTTTATTTCAGTTGGCCACGCAGATGCACGAAAGAAAATTCTTTTCGAAGTTCTGTAGAAAATTGTATTCGAGGGGATACATTGTTGTTCCCGTACTTATCTGGGTGCGTGGCTGTAATTAAGAAAGGTTCGGTAATAAATACGCCTGGAAACGTGCAACAAATTATTGATTATTGTATTGTCATCGGGAGCTGAGCTTCCCTAAAAGTTTCAGAGCGCTAGCTAGCGGGAAAGTTGGTGAAATATCGATTGCAAGATTTGATCATCACAAACAGACAGACAGACAGACGGACACGAAAGCGAGCTAAGAAAAACGTGGTGAAAAGCCAGAAAAAGCCTATACCTGAATAATATACCCGTATGTTTGTAGTTTCCGGCGTAAAAATTTCATTTCTTTTCTTTTGCAGTTTTTTTAGATTTAACACGGAAGTAACCATATCATAAATTTTAGCCGGCCAACGCAATTGAAAAAAAACTAAATCGCGAAATTTGTCCGGAAAAAAAGACAGTCTGGGAACCCGGTTCCATAATAGTACAAAAAATGAAATGATGGTACAAGATGAAGCAATCGGAGTCAACATGTTAAGTATTCATGAGAAGTACGACATAGATTAGCAGGGTGAAATTCATCCGCAGGATAAATCGATTAGCAGGAAGACACTGCATCAGCTGGATGCTATTTATCAGCAGGACGAAATTGATCAGCGGAACAGCATTTATCAGCAACGCAATTAGACGACTCCAAATTAGCACGACCTCTGGCGCTCGTTTCGTGGAACGCACATGCTCAAGGCAGATGAGACTGCGGCAAATGAAACTGCCTTCCAATATTGCGTCAAGCGATGAGTGTAGTAGACCATCAAGCAAAGAGCAATTGCGAGATATAGCATAAAATGTGTGCGTCCTTTAAAAAACTGGCGCTTGAGTGAAGTAAACACATTTGTAAACATCAAGCACTTATAAGCAAAGGAAAAGACGGAAATTTTCACTATCTTCACTATCATTTAGGCTCTAAGTCTCTTATGTATGTATCAAAATTTCCAGGTATAAATTTTTCACACGAAAAAGATTATTAGAAAAGTATATACTAAGTTAAACTTGACATGAAAACTAATTCTATCTGTCGTAACAAATTGAAAATGAGGCTGGTCGAGGTTCGAAATTTTTTACATCACCAAAAAACGAATTACCACTTTAGAAGTTTCTCCTGCCACCATTCAGGCCTAATTCTAACCAATTATATGATTAGATTTAGTTTATCTGACACAAAAAACATAAAAATTTGTTTTCTTCGTTTCTGTAATTGAACCAATTTTTTCGCATTCAACTTGCTTACAAGATGAGAAATTTCATGAAATGAAGATCTTTCCACGCATACGTTTACGTATTTTCCTTTTCATAGCAGCGTCGCGTAAGAGCTTTAGATTTTATCAAGCATGAGGGATTGCATGAATTTAGGACTCCATATAAAATGACCCGCAATTTTGTCTCTCCTGCGTGCCGGACACGGTATTTCGGTCACCATTTTAATTAATTTATGACTTGGTCATTTTCCTCTCGTTTACTATGACGCAAAACTTTTTTTTTCATAACAATGCGTATCTCTTGCTCCATTGCTTCAAATTATTACTGTATTTCCAGTTTTATTTCACGCATTAGTTTAATCAATTAATTTATTTTTCATATTTACCTCATTTAACTCTTTTTGTACTCACCCATTCATTATTGTTTTTTTACCAAAACCAAAAATCCTTTAGTAATTTTATCGCCATTTTTCAGTGATTCACGGAAACCGAAGTAGATTTATTAGAAGAGTAGAGGAGTTATTGCAGCTGACCGTATCAAGGATACAAAACGCCCTGATATACTACTTAATAAATATAATAAATCAATAGATAATTTTAAATTGAATATATAAATATAATAAATAAATATATTAGATCTCCGATAGGTTTTAAATAAAACAGCTCTGTTGAAACAGAAAAAATGCCCTAATGAGCCCCGTGAAAGAGCCACACGGAACTAATTAAATAAACTAATGTAAATACATTATAGCAAATTTAGAGGCCCTGATGGGAAACCTAAAGTACACAGGAATTCAGCATTGTGGTCGACAGTCAAATAAATTCTAATTTATGGGAGTTTAATAGATAGCGTTTCTCGCTCAATTGTATTCTACATTACGCACTCACCCTGAACGAGAAATTTTATATAAATAATGTTTTCGACATCTCTTGAATTAATACACCATTAAAGAAAAATTTATTCGGAGAGAAATTCCGGAATCACTTCCTGCTAATTGTGATATTATTTGAAAATATGCGAATTTTACATGAATGATATGCGTTTAAAAATTACTTTTTAAAGACAACACTTCTAAAGAATACAGTGTCTCCGATGTTACACATCTATATTGAATTTCTAATTTCATTTCCATGTATTAAAAAAATAATTTTCAATTTTTTTAAATATTAATATATGAAATAATTTTAATTTTCAAAATTATTTATTGTATCCATTGATTCATGCATTGTCTCCGACTTTACGCAAGTGTGCAAAATTTTAGGTCGATTGGACTGGAAGAAGTGTGTTAAATATTGATTATAAGATTTGTAGCAGACTGACAAACAAACAAGAAGTCAAGTTAAATAATATACGTTTAAAAATTACTTTTTAAAGACAACACTTCTAAAGAATCCAGTGTCTCCAATGTTAAAGATGTACAATGAATTTCTCATTTTATTTTCGAATAATAAAAATATTAATTTTTCAATTTTTTTTAATTTATAAATTTTTTTCAAAATTATTTATTCTGTCAATTGATACATGCATTGCCTCCGACTTCACACAAGTGTGCAAAATTTCAGGTCAATTGGACAGGTAAATGTGTGTCAAATATCAGTTATAAGATTTGTAGCTGACAAAATTATTTTTTTCCATTTTTAATATTGAAAAAAAAATATTTTCAAAATAATTTATTTTGTCATTTGATTCTTGCATTGCCTCCAACTTTACGCAAGTGTGCAAAATTTCAGATCGATAGGATAAGTAGAAGTGTAAAAATTTTTGATTATAAGATTTGTAGCAGACAGACAGACAAACAAACAAGAAGTGAAATTAAAGAGAAGTGTTGTAAAAGAAGTGTAGTACAATAGATATATTATTTGAGATAAAAACATGAACAAAAAAAATGTGAAATCATTTGTATTGTGGAAATGTGAAGAATTAATGTGTACAATATAGCTCTTTAAACTGTATGTTTTAATTAAGAGATTCAAATTTACTAGAAGTTTTCAGCAATAAAACCAGTTGAGTTCATAAACTCCTCATTAAATTAGGATAAATTTAAACTTGATGAGTATGAGTAAACTGATGCATTGATGAAGTGCACTAAATTATTTTAAAACTTCACGAAGAATATGAATTCACAAAGTAGTTATTGTATATATTAGTAATCAGCAATGAATTCTAAATAAACTTTTAGGGTAAGAAAGTCGCGTGCAACTCAGCCTACATTTACACCCAGAGAAATGGGCGAGAGTTCGTCCAAAAATCGATGAACTTTTTGCCCTTTTTCATGTCATCCTGACCTAGTTTGGCCCGGCAAAAGGACGTATCAGTGCTACTTCTGTTATATGACCGGGCCGTGGGTAAGAAAGCGTGTCAATATTAAAATTCAATTTTCAATAATCTATCATCATTAAATATATAATATATTGTAATATAACCCGCATTTCAATTCATAATATAGCGCATTTTCATTTAATTTTTCTCAGTGTATTATAAGGAGCAAAATTCATTGATGATACCGCGGGCGCCCTGATCGAGGCCTCGTGAGCGAATCTGGTAACTGCACTGTATACCGGCAACTGCCAGCAGTTGGAACTGTAATATCCTAACTGAGAAACTGCAATATCCTAACTGAAAAATTGTAATATCCTAAATGAAGAACTGTGATTTCCTAACTGAAAAACTGTAATATCCTAAGTGAAAAACTTTGATATCCTTCCTGAAGAAACTGTGTATCATTAGTGAAAAACTAATATCTTTCTTTTTATTACCTTGAATTTGAAACCCGTTTTCATCTTTATCCTGCTTAAATTTTGTTTGATTATTGCTGCGTTTTTTATTTAATTAAGTATCATAATTAATTGACCTGTTTATTCGAATGTAAGCACCGAAGTAAAAGTAAAAAACTGATCATTAATTTTTTTCGATTTCAATGGTAGAAGCTAAACGAAACATTGAACATCGGGGCTAAGCAAGCGTCATCGTAAATATTACGACTAAACAAGCGTTATCGTAAATATTACGACTAAGCAAGCGTCATCGTAAATATTACGACTAAACAAGCGTCATCGTAAATATTACGACTAAGCAAGCGTCATCGTAAAAATCAAAGCTAAGCAAGAGTAATCACTAATATTGCGAATAAGCAAGGATCATCGTAAATATTACGACTAGGCTAGGATCATCGTAAATATCAGAGCTAAGCAAGCGTCATCGTAAATATCAGAGCTAAGCAAGCGTCATCGTAAATATCAGAGCTAAGCAAGCGTCATCGTAAATATCAGAGCTAAGCAAGCGNCCGGTAAATAACGCGTCTCAGTGCTGTGCCCGCTCCATGCTCGTGCTGTGGGTAAAAAAGTGTTTCATTATTTGTAGAATATGACCCATTTACTTTTCTGATTTCACGAAAGAATTCGAGCTCGTAGATAACTTGTCAAGTTTTGCAAGCTGGACAAGTTTGAGCTCAAAAGTGTATATTTGTGAGCTCAGAAGTGTAGGAGCGAAGCCTTAACGATTGACGATTCCTGATAGTTTGCTTTATGATTGTACCCGACTCTGTCGTGCCAGTATAAATAAATATCAGGTGGGCCAGGCCAGTGCAGCAATTTGTAGTGATCCGAGTACCGCGCGAGCCAGGCTAGGGCAGCAACTTGTAATGACCCGAGCACCGCGCGAGCCAGGCTGGGGGCAGCAACTTGTAATGACCCGAGTACCGCGCGAGCCAAGCTAAAGCAGCAACTTGTAATGACCCGAGCACCGCGCGAGCCAGGCGAGGGCAGCAACTTGTAATGACCCGAGTACCGCGCGAGCCAGGCTAGGGCAGCAACTTGTAATGACCCGAGTACCGCGCGAGCCAGGCTAGGGCTGCAACTTGTAATGTCCCGAGTACCGCGCGAGCCAGGCTAGAGCAGCAACTTGTAGTGATCCTAGTACCGCGCGAGCCAGGCTAGGGCAGCAACTTGTAATGACCCGAGTACCGCGCGAGACAGGCTAGGGCATCAACTTGTAATGACCCGAGTACCGCGCGAGCCAGGCTAGGGCAGCAACTTGTAATGACCCGAGTACCGCGCGAGCCAGTCTAGGGCTGCAACTTGTAATGTCCCGCGTACCGCGCGAGCCAGGCTAGGGCAGCAACTTTTTATGACCCGAGTACCGCGCGAGCCAGGCTAGGGCTGCAACTTGTAGTGATCCGAGTACCGCGCGAGCCAGGCCAGGGTAAAAACTTTCAGTGACCCGAGTACAGTGCGGGCCAGCCTAGGGCAGCAAATCATTAATTGATAAACGGATTTTATTTCGAGGTGATGTTTACAACTGGTGAGTGTTGCATAGGTTGCACTGATTGGTGGATTTCAAGCGATTAGCATGATTTATTGCTTAATGTTAATTGTGAAAGATAGTCTCCGGCAGTCGTGTGTAAAGATAGATGATATTCTAGCTTTATTTTAACTTGGTCATTGTTAAATATGTATTCATTTATGAATGTAACGAATTGTGTCCGTGTGGTTAAAAGTTTAAGCTATACCTTAAGCTGTTGTTAAGCTATTTTTTCAATATACTAAGTTGGATCGTTGTACGTTTGCGGCTGCGGCATTGCGTTATCATATAATGACTAGTTGAGAGGACTAGGTGAATACAATATCAAGATTTCTCCTTCATTTCATCATTATGTACAGATTAACTGAAATAGAGCGTGTGATTTTAAGAGACGATATTATTATTATATTATTAAACTTTCCTCTTGAGGCGATACATCTGAATATTATGAACGTTTTAATAATAGTGGTGTAATGTTCAATAGAGGATAATTTCATAAGCTGCAGACCAATTAAGATCTCCAGACTTATTTGGCTTTGATGAAGGCTACGAAGACGGAAAACATCTGTCGTGACTTGGTCGTAAGGAACATTCATTTCTATTTCAATGTGGCTGATGTTATGAAGTAGATGTAACCTTACATATATTTGTCAAAGTTTTTATGCGTGTTCCAACTTGATGCTTGGCCCCACATAATTAATATATGGGCGCGTATCCACGCTACTAATCGTGTCGGGAAATTGCCAGAAGCTTGTTGGAGTAAAGCATTGCGAAACTTTGAGGAACTGATTGGATCAAAACTGAAATTTGATTTTTGAACTAATATATCTTAATTTAATTTCACAAGAAGGATTTTTTCACAATTTTGAAGTGAGAGTCGAGTGTTCTAAGTAGGGAAATCAAACAACGTTGCGACGCTCTGAATTTGTCAGCCTATAGGAATAGCATGGATACTTGAACAAAAAACTTGTGTAAAAGGGTTGTTATTGTTAAAATGTAACTTCTTGTCAATACTATTGATATTCAATTGTTCATGCTGATCGAATTGGTCTACCGGAGGCTCACGAATATGCATTCGCGGCTTGTCTGATGGTTCTCTAGATAAATGGTTGTTGCAATAAAGGGTTCTCCCAAATTGTTTCAATTGCTACTTATTCTATTCAAATTTTAGGCTTTTGATGACCGCAATAACGAAATTTGATTGATGTTTCTTCCTAAACACAATGCTATCAGGGTAGTGTTGTAAGAAAAAATATATATATTATTCATTAAACTTGTTCGATGTAGATTATCCTGCAGTGTTTGCAATTATACGTTGGTTTTTATAACCGAATTATTTTTTATATAGACATGTTTTTCAATCCGATAATTATGACTTGTGATTATGATGCACTGTGATTTTTTATTGTTAGAAATATTAAATTGTATCCTCCATATGATTTATTAAATTTACAATGTAATGGGTTCAAGGAACACGACCGATACGAGGCCCTGAAGCAAATAATTTGAATATTCGCAATAGATGGATGAGTTTTTCACGTCGATTTAAATTTATATTAGTTCTTCCGATTGCAAACGATTGCCGTGAATAGCCACAAAAGTATAAGTGGTTTAAGTGGCTTGAGTGGACGACGCTGAGTTGACAATTTACAAGTCCTGCGAACGGGAAGTCACGGAGTGTTTATTTAACGGTGGACACATATTGTCTATAGGAAGACTTGATTCTTAAAAAGATACAGACCGTGCAGTGGGCAGCAGGCACGATCGTACTGTAATGAACCTCCTATGAACTCCAGAGGAGTAATCGGCCTAAGCTCGTAGGCCTTCAATACTAAATTTATCGACGGTAAATATGGTAAACCTTGAAATATAAGTAAAATTTACCTTGACGAATCCATTGCATTTGAAATAAAGTTTAAATTTAGCATGTTTTTCATCTTTTAATTAACCAGCAGAGCCCATACCTTTCAATACTTCTTAGAACCATTTCATTCTCTGCATCCTGAAGTTCACATTAAATTCTTTTATTCTGCGTTTCAATAATTCCTAACATCCTGAAATTTTTTACACTGTTTGCTCATCATTTAACCTTTTTCATCTTTATAGAGCAATAAAAATTTAAAATTATACATAAAAATATCTCTAGGGATTTTTGTGCACAGGATCAGTAGTTCACGTTCATTTGAGTTCCGGTTGATCGGATTGCTACCAAGTTGACATCTGCATTCTCGCAAACAAGAAACACTTTTTTATTCTGCAATAAAAAAGACAGATCAGGCTAAATTTTTATTTTCACACACAATATCCAGCATGCAACATGACAAAGAGAATAAGTATTTAATTGACTGAGGGAATCTGTATACATGTTCATATTCAGCATTTGACATGTTCGTGAAATCATCGAAGTCCGAATGAGGGAATTAATATATTGTTTAGTTTCAAAACTGTTGTCTATTCGCCGTCACATTTAATTTCATTAAAATCATGTATTCTCTTGATTTTATTTGTGTTTTTGTATGCTTTAATTTGATAGTTAAATAAAACTTACCAAACTGTTTGTTTCCATTTTTACCAGTTTACGTAGTTAAATTTAGTTCTTGACTGTCAATAAACGATGAAAATCGTGCAAGAGAAACCTATCGATAATTTATGAAATTTCTTATGATAGCTTCTTGTAAACCACTCGCATGCTCGTCTGATCATTTCCTTCAAAGCTTACTATTGACAAAAATGTATTTGATTTTTTACACCACCTTGATGGGCCATCTGTTTATACCACCAGGATGATATATAAATTCAAGCAGATTTTCCGCAAGCATCAATAAGTGTTATAAGCTGCACGCTTCATGTGTTCCAGGATAATCCTGAGGAATTGTCCCTTTTATTAAGGGCTGATTACCTGGCCGTCAATTTCCCTTCGAATATTATTTACCAGTATTTTTGACTGAGTAGATTTCATAATGATCATCGGAGCGATGGAATTCATAATTTATGTCTAATCTTTTAGATGGATGACATCTAACAATAGCAGGCGGTTTCTCTACAGGTTTATATTCATCAACCTGACAGTAATTATAAATTAACACGTTGACTCCGAAGTGCGTACCACGAAGTGTACTTTTCCAGGACGTAGTGGAACATAATTAGAACATAGTCCGCGTAGTTGAACATAAGTCCGCGAACAAAAAAAAAAAAAGGCCAGAAATAACCTATAACTGAATATATACCAGTATGTTTGTAGTTTCCGGCGTAAAAATTTCATTTCTTTTCTTCTGCAGTTGTTAAGATTTAATTCGGAAGTAACCATATCATAAATTTTAGCAGGCCAACGCAATTGAAAAAAAAAAACTAAATCACGGAATTTGTCCGGAAAAAAAGACCGTCTGGCAACCCTGTTCCATAATAGTACAAAACATGAAATGATAGTACAAGATGAAGCAATCGGAGTCAACATGTTAAGTATTCATGAGAAGTACGACATATATTAGCAGGGTGAAATTCATCCGCAGGATAAATCCATTAGCAGGAAGACACTGCATCAGCTGGATGCTATTTATCAGCAGGACGAAATTGATCAGCGGAACAGCATTAATCAGCAACGCAATTAGACGACTCCAAATTAGCGCGACCTCTGGCGCTCGTTTCGTGGAACGCACATGCTCAAGGCAACTGAAACTGCGGCAAATGAAACTGCCTCCCAAAATTAAACTGCCTTCCAATATTGCGTCAAGCGATGAGTGCAGTAGACCATCAAGCAAAGTGCAATTGCGAGATATAGCATAAAATGTGTGCGTCCTTTAAAAAACTGGCGCTTGAGTGAAGTGAACACATTTGTGTTCACACAAGCGGAAAGCTTCACACATTGTGTTCACACAAGCACTTATAAGCAAAGGAAAAGACGGAAATTTTCACTATCTTCACTATCATTTAGGCTCTCAGTCTCCTATATATGTATCAAAATTTCCAGGTATAAATTATTCACACGAAAAAGATTATTAGAAAAGTATATACTAAGGCAAACTTGGCATGAAAAATAATTCTATCTATCTTAAAAATTGAAATGAGGCTGGTCCAGGTTCGTAATTTTTTCCCACATCACCAAAAAATGAATTACCACTTTAGAAGTTTCTCCTGCCACCATTCAGGCCTAATTATAACCAATTATATGATTAGATTTAGTTTTCTGACTTAAAAACATAAAAATTTGTTTTCTTCGTTTCTGTAATTGAACCAATTTTTAACGCATTTTATCATTTATGGAAAAAATGCACTATTGTGCTCGCCATGTCCGTCTGTCTGTCTGTCCGTCCGTCTGTCCGTCCGTCCGTGACCTCAAGTTTTCGTCGACGAGAAAATGCTCTCTCTGTCACTCACTGCAGTGAGTACTGAGTTATATTTTTTTCGCATTCGACTTGCTTACAAGAAGAGAATATTTCATGAAATGAAGATCTTTCCACGCATACGTTTATTTTCCTTTTCATAGCAGCGTCGCGATTTTATCAAGCATGAGGGATTGCATGAATTTACGACTCCATATAAAATGACCCCCAATTTTGTCTCGCCTGCGTGCCGGACACGGTATTTCGGTCACCATTTTAATTAATTTATGACTTGGTCATTTTCCTCTCGTTTACTATGACGCAAAACTTTTTTTTTTCATAACAATGCGTATCTCTTGCTCCATTGCTGCAAATTATTATCGTATCTCCTGTTTTATATCACGTATCAGTTTATCAATTAATTTATTTTACATATTTACATCTTTAACTCTTTTTGTACTCATCCATTCCTTATTGTTTTTTTACCAAAACCAAAAATCCTTTAGTAATTTTATCGCCATTTTTCAGTGATTCACGGACACCGAAGTAGATTTATTAGAGGAGTAGAGGAGTTATTGCAGCTGATCGTATCAAGGATACAAAACGCCCTGATATACTGCTTAATAAATATAATAAATCAATAGATAATTTTAAAATGAATATGTAAATATAATAAATAAATATATTAGATCTCCGATAGGTTTTAGATAAAACAGCACTGTTGAAACAGAAAAAATGCCTTAATGAGCCACATGAAAGGGCCACACGGAACTAATTAAATAAACTGATGTAAATACATTATAACAAATTTAGAGGCCCTGATGGGAAACCTGAAGTACACAGGAATTCAGCATTGTGGTCGACAGTCAAATAAATTCTAATTTATGGGAGTTCAATAGATCGCATTTCTTGCTCAATTGTATTCTACATTACGCACTCTCCCTGAACTAGAAATTTTATATAAATAATGTTTTTGACATTTCTTGAATTGATCCACTATTAAAGAAAAATTTAGTCGGAGAGAAATTCCGGAATCATTTCCAGCTAATTGTGATATTATTTTAAAATTTACGAATTTCACGTGAATAATATGCGTTTAAAAATTACTTTTTAAGGACAACACTTCTAAAAAATTCAATGTCTCCGATGTTACACATCTATATTGAATTTTTAATTTCATTTCCATATATTAAAGAAAATGAATTTTTAATTATTTTTTAATATTAATATATGAAATAAATTTAAATTTTCAAAATTATTTATTGCGTCCATTGATTCATGCATTGTCTCCAACTTTGCGCAAGTGTGCAAAATTTTAGATCGATTGGACAGGTAGAAGTGTGTTGAATATCGATTATAAGATTTGCAGAAGACAAAATAATTTTTTTTAATTTTTTATATTAAAATAAATTTAATTTCTAAAATTATATATTCTGTCAATAGATTCATGCATTGTCTCCGACTTTACGCAAGAGTGAAAAATTTTAGAGTGTGTTAAATATCGATTATAAGATTTGTAGCACAGACAAACAAACAAAAAGTGAAGTTAAAGAGAAGTGTTGCAAAATAGACATATTATTTGAGATAAAAACATAAACAAAAAATTGGGAAATCATTTATATTGTGGAAATGTGAAGAATTTGTCCTTACTAATGTGTTCAATAATTCAATATACTGTATGTTTCAATTTAAAGATTCAAATTTACTACAAGTTTTCAGCAATAAAACCAGTTGAGTTTATAATATTTAATCTCCTCATTAAATTAGGATAAATTTACACTTGATGAGCATGAGTAAACTGATGCATTGATGAAGTGCACTAAATTATATGAAAACTATACGAAGAATATGAATTCACAAAGTAGTTATTGTATATATTAGTAATCAGCAATGAATTCTAAATAAACTTTTAGGGTAAGAAAGACTCGTGCAACTCAACCTACATTTACACCCAGAGAAATGAGCGAGAGTTCGTCCAAAAATCTATGAACTTTTCGCCTTTTTTAGGGACATCCTGACCTAGTTTGGCCTGGCCAACGGGTGTATCAGTGCTACTTCTGTTATATGCCCGGGCCGTGGGTAAGAAAGCGTGTCAATATTATAATTGAATTATCAATAATCTATCATCATTACATATAATATATAGTAATATAACCCGTTAACTAATTCATAATATAGCGCATTTTCATTTATATTTTGAGTGTATTATAAAAAGATAAATACTCATAATATAGCCAATTTTCATTTAATTTTTTAGTGTATTATGAAAAGATAAATATTCACAATATAGCCAATTTTCATTTAATTTTTTAGTGTATTATAAAAAGATAAATACTCATAATATAGCCAATTTTCATTTAATTTTTTAGTGTATTATGAAAAGATAAATATTCATAATATAGCCAATTTTCATTTAATTTTTTAGTGTATTATAAAAAGATAAATACTCATAATATAGCCAATTTTCATTTAATTTTTTAGTGTATTATGAAAAGATAAATATTCATAATATAGCCAATTTTCATTTAATTTTTTTAGTGTATTATAAAATAAAAATTCAGCGAAGACACCGCAAGTGCCCTGAGGCCNATATTATATTATATTATATTATATTATATTATATTATATTATATTATATTATATTATATTATATTATATTATATTATATTATATTATATTATATTAGATTATATTTTATTATTTTATTTTATATTATATTTATTTTAGATTATATTGATGTCTCGCGTAAAATTCTAAAAAATTATACTACTGGCGCATTGAAAACCGGGAGAAAGGATAGGTGGTAACTTGCTGGGTGCATAGAAGTAATATAAATATGCGTATATTCATATCATTTATATAAATTATTATAAATATAACAGTTTTAACAAATTACCAATGTCACTAAAATTTTATGACGCCGCAAAATCAAACTAAATGAAAATAAACTTCAAGATTTGTTTCCTCTTTTATTGAAATCAATGTTCTTGATTCACTGCTTAAAATTGAAACCTTTCTCAACTTTCTTCACCAAAACTGACCTGCACAGCGCCGCATTTGCATCGAACTGGCTTTACAAAAAAATATAATTTCGTTGCCTGAGGCTTCATCTGATTTAAATTGAATTAATTGTGTTATGAATTTTTCGTCGGCGCTGAGTCAGGAGCAGTTTTAGTCCCAGCGACTGATATGGAAATGTCGTGCCTTCAAATATAGCTTTGATAAACGCCGCGCTCCGCGGATGAAACATAACGTTCATTTTTCGAGCACAATCAGCGTCTGCGTCATCGTTGTGATGTTCTTATGGAATTTCCACTGCAGCACGAATTTTTATTATAAGAACTCGTTTGTTCGTTGCAGGAAGGGTGACAATTACGATAACTGTAACAAAAAGTTTGATGAAGTCAATTGCTTAGTGAGAATTAGGATTCATGTTGTTAAAAGTATGATATTAAGTAGTAGAATACAATATCGTAGTAGAATATTGTAGTAGAATACAATAAATGAAGTAGTATCGTACTTCTTAAAATAGGAAATTGAAGTAGTAATATACAACTTCGATTGATTATTTATGGGATGAAGATGTGATCAGCTGAAATGAGGTTCTTTATCTAATACCATAAATCGCAATTTTCAGTGAGAGAATGCGTGATGTAACGCAAGAAATGTGATGTTTTCATCGCATTTATAGCTGCATTGTTTTATCAATTGTGGGATTTTTACGTTGCAAGAGGTTATTACCCGGCTTAGGAACGCATCTCGGATTGTTATAAAAATAATTGTAAATGCAACACTTTTGCACTAAATAATGGGGAAAATGGACTAAAGTCAAGGAACGAAATTCAGAAGCTAGTAAGGCTTCTGACCCAGACTCCTTCCAGGCATCTTCCACCTTTAGCGCCACTTCACACGCCTGCAAATAGTTCACAAAGGTTTTAGCTATTGACAGAATTTCAATGTGATTTTAAATTAGATTGTAAATTAGAATTCCAATTCACACTGACTGAATGGTTTATGACGTAGAAGCTTTTTATATTAAAGGAACTTGCTCAGCGATCGGAAAAAGTTCCATACTGAATGAGAACACGAACACTCCTGGAATCGTACCGTGAATTCTCGCCGTGGGCCATCAGCGCTAAGATCGTGGGCCTCCCTGCAGATCTCAGCACCTCCCAAAGCCAACCGCCAAGACAGGTTGATCATCAACGTCACCACCGGCACGTGCTGCTCGTCGAGGTAGTAGCGAGCGTCTCCGTAAGTGTAGGGATAACTCAGGAGATACGGCGAAGGTGTACGCATCAGGTGAAAAGCGCCCAGAGAACAAGGTGGTCGAATTACGGTGAAGACTAACTGAAGATACAAAGATGATGAGACCAAAGTGGACAAGTCTGCACCGTATGGGATCTGAAGTTCTACTGTCTGTTGATTCATTGCCGCTAGCTAGCCGTGCGGTTGGGCTGACTATAGTTCGTGACTACAAGCAAATATTGGAGTCACGGTACAGTAACAGTAATTATTTGGAATTCCAATTTTTAACATAAGGTGCAATTTCTTAATGTAAAATCCTTAAATTGTACTACAAATTTGTACAACTTTGGCGATATTTAAAAAATATGAAAAGGAATAGTAATGTTGTAAATGGAATAACTGTACAACTATGTAAGAATGAAATCACTCAGTAAACATAAAGGGAGCTTTAATTTCGTATTGAGTTTTCAATTTAGAAAATTCGCTAGTTGGGAAATCCCGTTATGTGTTACATGAGTACGTACTTTATTGAGTATATAGTGGCCTTAAAAACAAATTTAATGACAATAATGCACAATGTGCATTCCAGTTCTTTACTTATTTTACAATGAAGTAAGTCACATATTTTTGCACCTAAAAATACTTCATCTATTTCTAATTTGCAAATCTCCTATGCCATCAATATTTCCACCATTTTGTCATTTTTTAGGCCTTGCTCAAATGATTCCATTTCTAAACTTTCTATTATGTCAGAGAATAATCAGAACTTAAAAGATCCATGCATTGATATCTCATTTTCAATGAATTGTTTCATCTGATGCATAATAAATGTGTAACAATATTTCTGCAGTCGTTTGACTCATCAGTCTCCCAAATGTTGATTGATTTCACGCATAATAACTACGTATCGAAATAGGTAAAGATTCACAAGATGTTGCCAGAAGCTCGAAATAGTTTTCGCATTTGAACCTCAGACGCGTCTCGTCAGAGAAAAAGTAATTAATTTTTCTTTTAACAGTTTTTCTATTAAAAATAATCGAAATATAGTGTACTTGATTTAAATTTAATATAATTGAATGCAATTCAACTAATTAAATATATATAATTTAAGTAATATTATCATATGGATCAAGTATAGGGCAACATGGGGCAGCGCCCCTCCCCCCAATTTTTAAACTAAATTGTTGATAAAGTTTTAATTGATACGAGGTGGTTCTTTGTTTTGTTTAAAGGTACAACTAATGAGGAATGTATGATGTGAATCAGACGCCTATAGAGTTATTCAATTTTTAATGAAACACTATTTTGTAAAAAGTTTCAAAATGGGCCCATTGCCCCACCCCTGGGGCAATGGGCCCATGGGCTTGAGGCAATTAAGGCGCCCACTCTTGGTCACTTAACCACAATTGCATATTTTTCGTTTAAAATTATAAAACAACACTTTACAGTTCAAAATAAGAAAAATGTAATACAAAATATGACATTCATTCAATTATTAACAACGCAAAAATTCATATCCTTAACTTGAAAAAATATACTCTTGGCTTTAAAAATCTATCACTGACGTGAAGAAAAATATTTCATTGACATAAAAATATATAACCTTGACTTGAAAAATATATCCTTGCGATAAAAAATTCGTCCTTAACATAAAAAAAATATCCTTGACTAGAAAAAATATATTTAGTTGGTCAGAAAAACTTCGTTCCAGTTTCGTCCATAATCCAGATATTATGTGCAGAGATTTCGTACCTAATCGTGATTTCAGCCAACACCATAAAAACTCTCATCAACTTTTGGCTCATTGGTGTTGACTGAAATCAACTTTTTGCAAGGCAAGAGCCAATAACTCGATAAGAGGTCAGAAATACGCATAACTAGAAACTAAGCCTGCTCTCTTGAGGCGGCAAATCAAAAAATCATGCAATATAAAGTGTAATTTGTAATTCAAAAAGCTAGTCATAGTTTTGAAGAGGTCATTGAGACAAATCTAATGATGTATAACACAAGACTTCACCATGGGCGCTTTGCCCCGTGACGCGCGTGGGCCCGTTGCCCCACTAGGTATCATTTCAATTCATATCGTGTCAACATTTATTTCAAAAGCTAATAGTCTAAATTTGATCTCAAAGTTATCCCTATAAATATTGCTTTCAAAATATAATTTACAGTTTTTTCAAAAGCTTCATCTACAGTAATCGAAAACAGTTTTATTTAGCAGCAAAAAAATTTTTACCTGGGCTAAAACAGTTATTCACAAATAACTTGATAACGCAAACACTTAGCAAAACGTAAATCCGTACACTTCATCCCAGTGAAACTGTCGACCGGCGGTAGAGAACACGGACCAATATCTGCAATACTTAGCGAGAAACCCGCTATGGGCCCGTGACCCGATGGGCTCGCTGATCCATGTTACCCTATTAACTGCATTACTTAATCAGAACACAATATCTTGCGACGGAGGGCTGCACTAAAGAAAGCAATGTGTCATACTGTACAAACTCGTAGTAACGCACTGAATGCGCGTAGGTCTGATACACCATCTTGCCGGGCACAACTGGGTCAAGATGACGTACACAAGGGCGAAAACGCATCGCTATCTGCACTAAATTGCTCTAATTTCTCTGAGTTTGCACTGTTTTTACAACACTTCTCTTTAACTTCACTTCTTGTTTGTCTGTCTGTCTGTCTGTTTGTCTGCTACAAATCTTGCAATAGAAATTTAACACACTTCTACTTATCCTATCGATCTGAAATTTTGCATACTTGTTTAAAGTCGGAGACAATGCATTAATCAAATGTCAAAATAAATGATTTCAAAAATTAAAAAAAAAATTTTCATTATTAAAAAAATGAAAAAATAATTTTGTCTGCTACAAATCTTATAACTGATATATGACACACTTTTACCTGTCTAATTGATCTGAAATATTGCACACTTGTCTGAACTCAGAGGCAATGCATGAATCAATTAATAGAATAACTAATTTTGAAAAAAAAATTTATATATTAAAAAAATTTATATATTAAAAAATTGAAAAATAAATTTTTTTAATATACGAAAATTAAATGAGAAATTCATTGTACATCTGTAAGATTGGAGACACTGGATTCTTTGGAAGTGTTGTCTATAAAAAGTAATTTTTAAACGTATATTATTAACTGACAATTTTTACAACACTTCTCTCTAACTTCACTTCTTGTTTGTCTGTTTGTCTGTCTGTCTGCTACAAATCTTGTAATCGAAATTTAACATACTTCTACTTATCCTATCGATCTGAAATTTTGCACACTTGTGTAAAGTTGGAGACAATGCATGAATCAAATGTCAAAATAAATGATTTTGAAAATTAATTTTTTTTTCAATGTTAAAAAATTTGAAAAAATAATTTCGTCAGCTACAAATCTTATAACTGATATTTGACACACTTAAACCTGTCTAATTGATCTGAAATTTTGCACACTTGTGTGAAGTCAAAACAATGCACGAATCAATTAACAGAATAAAAAATTTTGAAAAAATTATATATTAAAAAATTGAAAAATTAATTTTTTTAATTCGAAAATTAAATGAGAAATTCATTGTACATCTGTAAGATTGGAGACACTGGATTCTTTGGAAGTGTTGTCTTTAAAAAGTAATTTTTAAACGTATATTATCAACATTTAACTGGCAATGCAACTGACAGTTAAATATAATGTAAATAGTTTTAATCCTTGCTTTGATACCGGCAAAACTTTATTTTTCGACAATTGTGAAGAAAAAACCCTTATGGTATAAACTACATTTATAAAGAATATTTATTCGTCGGAAATTAGTAAATTTAAAATTATTCGTATTTTTTAATACTCATTTTTAAGCTTATTTGTATTCATGGCAAATTTTTATTTCGAAATTGGCAGGTTTATATTTTAGTAGAAGGTGAACTTAGCGTTTTGTGGGGTTCTGCACCGGTATGCGATAATTTTCGCGACATTTATAGTTTTTTTGAAAAAGGAGAGATACGAGCGGGAGAAGTCAGATAGCACCGAACAAGAGGCAAATGAGGCAACCGTCATTCCCGTGAATTTCTACCAATTCCCTTGTCTCTGTTCTTCTGAATGACTAGATCATCCGTCAAGGCCTAAGATCAATTATAACGACGTGTTGCTGAAATGATCAATCAAATGGATTGCCTTACTACGAACCAAAAATGCAACTCCTGTAGAGAAAGACTGTGCTGAAGTGTCCTTCTGTGACGTGAATTATTTCTACATGAATCCCTTGAGCTGAATTTAGAATTGAATCAACTCTATATAAGATGGCACATCTTGAATATTAAGAGAGCTTAATGGACTTCCTTCGCCGCTGTGCCGGTTCCGTTGAACACCCATCACACGTAACGGCCCCAATTCATCATATGAAATCATCCCGATTATTAGATGAGTGGAATGTTTACTTTTAAAATTTGTCAGCGTCAGCAATCTGTATATTTACCTATTTGTCATTGTATAATTTCTTGGCTTGCCTCTGAACGATTCTGGAGACGTCAAATTAACCCCTGTAAGTTAAATTGAGCATTTACGACAATAACTGTATCATTAAGACAATTACTGTTGGGTGTGGATCTTCAGTGTGATTGAATAGGACGATTAGCAAAAGCGATTATTGAAAACAATTATCCTTTCTTGCAATAAATGTTGATTACTGAGGCCTCACAATAACATTTGGTTTCAGCGTTCATGATTACGACTTTGATCAGCGTTCATGACTACGACTTTGTTCAGCGTTCATGACAGCGTTTTTGTTCATGACTACGACTTCCTAACTTGCACCATGACCGCTTCAGATTTTCTCGCCAACGCAATGTGCAGTACAACTGCCGTCTCACTCGATCCTGTGCTATCTCTGAGCGATCAGGTCTTCAAGTTTTGTCTGATCGTCTCAAGTCATATCAGAAAGTCTCGATGGGCTTGGCAGTCGCTTATAATAAATGCCGGTTTTTACGCTTCTAATTTGTAATGCTAAGCCGCCCGAATCTTAAGAGCTTCTCATAAGTTTCGATAAACTAGCCTACAACTCACTTCAGAAGGATCGAGATACTTATTGTTAATGTATGTGTGCTTATTGTGAATTTTTGTGCACATATTGTGAATTTTTGTGCACTCATTGTGAATTTTTGTGTACTTATTGTCAATAATATTTTATGCTTGTTGTTAATTTTTACGTTAATTCTTGTTGTGAATTTTTGTGTACTCATTGTGAATTTATACATTCTTATTGTGAATTTTGTGTATTTATTGTGAATTTTGTGTACTTATTGCGGATTTCTGTGTAGTTATTGCGAACTTTTGTGTAAGTATTGTGAATTATTGTGACAGTTTGCTTTATGCATCAAGTACGATGGTGGCAAATTAATGTTAGTTCATTTTGGCAGATAATTATGTTTTTAATAAAGTTCGTCAGGTGGTCGTTCTGATACTCCTTGTTATATGAGATTATAAGTAAATTTTTATATTTTCCTTTCTCCTCTTATTACAATTCTCCCTGGTATAAGTTTCGATTAAATAAAAGGTTAATTTTTTAATAAATAGAATTAATAATTATTCTAAAAAAATTGAAATTCTTCTCATTCATTTCGGTATGACTAGCCCTGAATTTATTTGACCACTTAATCTGGATATATAATATAAAATTAGTCATCTACTTTATATAGTTTTGATTCTCAACCCTTTTTCAGTCAATTTGGACGTGAAAGCATAAATATGCTAAGAGCTGACACTTAGATGAGCTCTTTGATAGCATCGATGATACGTGATACCATCGATGATATACGTGATAACATCAATGATACGTGATAACATCGATGATACGTGATAACATCGATGATACATGATACCATGCATCGATGATACGTGATACCGTCGGGAGCGCCGCTGTGCACCACCAATTTTGTGCACCAATAAGCCCTGAATCGAACGCCTTGGATCTCTCCGGATATCCACCAATCAGCCGTGCACCACTCGGCTTTGTCCTCCTCCGGCCTTGACCACCACCTGCCGTGCACCACCAGGCCGCGGATAGAATCTGACTTCCGGGCATCGTTAAATTACGCAATTTTACGTTCACCGCATCTGAGGTTAGGTTTCAGATAGCATAGTTCTGTTCCAAAATTTATCGTCCTTCGACTAGTGGCCGTTCGACCGAGGGCTGGTTCGACCCACGGCCTAGATACGGACGGCTTGAAGTGTTGAAGGCTACGTTCCTGAAGGCAGGAATCATGATGGTCCATAACATCCAGGGCAGTTGTGGTCTTCGGCAGACGACCCATACCGTCGATGATACCATCGATAATACGGGATCCAAGCGGAAAGTCTTCCGCAACCTGAAAACTGAATAAATTAAATAAGTGAAGCTCAAACATGTCAATGTTAATTTGGCTGCTGAGCGCTTCTGAAGTGGATGACCAGTTTGTCTTTGCGTGGCAAAATGGAAATTAGCAATGAATAATCGGGGAGTTATCAGTGGCCAAAAACTACCGTAGCTGCTCATTGATTAACTTCCGGACTTACACTTTTCGAAAACCGTTAGGGTGGGGGGGGGTTAAAAAACTTTTCGGCTGCTTTTCCTCTAAACGAAAAACAACTTTTTTCGATTCCTCTAATTAGAAACAAAGGCCTGCTGATGTCTTACGAACTGGAAATAGTAATTTTAGTATGCCTGTATACTAGGACTATGACGAGGTATCATTTCTTTTCGAAGTAATTCCTCATGCATCTCACTTGATTACTCTGGCCACTGCAATGAACTTGAGAAACTTTCTTAAGAAACATGCATTACGAAAAAGGTCGAGCTTAGTGAACGAATCCCTATATTTATTGCTGCTAATAATGGCTCTAATTGACTGTTCAGCACGCTCAGTTGGAAGTATTTACGTTAGACTTAAGTAAATCAGAACTTACTAGATGTCAGTAAAATATTAATGTAATTATGTCTTATGAACACTTTATAGATTTAAAATTAAAGTGTTTTATCCTAGATTTTATTCACTTTTTAGAGTTTTATATAACGTCAGTTGAGAGTCAAAATATATGTGTAGTCCGATGAAGACAAAACTAAACATTAACATTTGATTTGTTATCATCTAACTGAACTGAGGCTGAAAATTAAATTCCTTTATGTTCTTAAGTTGAGATGCCTGAATTAAATTTATGTGTGAAAACACATTTTTGATTAAGCAATTATGAATTGATTTTCATGATGTGTGAATAGATACTTGGTGTTAGACACTTTTGATAAGAAATTTTCCAATAACATTTCGTGGTAGGGCGTGACTATTAGACAATAATGATAAATATTGGCATAAAAAATTCCTTTCCTCGTTTCAAATAATTGAATAAGAGCTAATATCTAAGTCGCAGGCTGCTCAATTTTGCTTGTGCGGGATGGAAAGTACTGAAATCATGACTGGTAATTAATTTATTATATAATTTGTTGATATGTGGTATGAAGCTTGACATATACATTAAGTGATTTAAAATTTATAGAATTTTCAAATTACACATGAATAATAAAAACCTTAATTAGTCGTGATGCTGAACTTCGGAAAAATCCCAGAATTCCTACGTCGAGAATGCGTTAATAAGGTTATTCAATAAATATTGTTTTATTAATTATTACATTAAATCATATTCAAAGCGTTTTTTCCTGCGTTTTAAGAAAATTCCACTGTTTTAGTTCTTAAATTCATTCAGTGACTAAATGAATGGGAATTTGACAAGTGTCTTTTTAATGGGAATTTTTCCATTAAATTGGATGGCGCGATATTAATTGATGCGGTCGTAATTGGAAGCGATGTAGAAAAGAAAGGACGAATATAAAATAAACTGATATAGAGTTCATTTTATTTATCAAAATTATAATAAAAAACCTTTTCCTTCAATGAAAATTACTTTAAAATATCGAAACCCGAATGAAAAATGCTGAAATAAATTGTTGAACATTTTATGTTCATTCTGTCTGAATATTGTTTATTTTACATTGGATCAATTTTCCTAGACTATTTCTCTCGTTGGTGAAAATTTGACAACCAATTTAAATTAACTGGAAAACGTACACAAAAAAATATTTCCTACATATGATAATATTCATCCACATTTTCAAGTCTTCGGCAATCGCCTCTCGTACTGAAATAGAAATATTTCCCGATCGTTCAATAGACGCTACAAGAAGCGATTCAATTAGGTGAAGCATAAATGACTTGCATAATCACATGCATCAACAAAATCCTATTATTTCGCTAGCGCAGAAGTTGGTTGCAGTGCTACAACGTCTTTTGTTCTTTAATTTTTGTTACGGTACTTTAGAAATCCGACAGTTACATAATCCAATTTTCAAACTTTGCTCGTTAGGTCCTCAAGTTTTGGCGGCACTCAGGGAGGAATGGATTCAAATGCCCTGAACACAATGAGTTGAATTTACTTGCAAGCAAATGAATTAACTCACTTCTTCTATGGAATTAAATATGAGGTTTCAGTGGGGAAAAGAGTGGAATAGAATTTTCCTTCACGCGCATAAGTTACTCAAGTTTTCAAATTGGTTTAAAAAATTTAGCAAAAATTAAGCGTAAATTTGTAAAGTAAAATTAATTTGCGAAAATCCTCGCGATTGCTATTTATTTTTTCTTATGGTAGATTTGAATAAATAAACTTCGAAACGGTCCGGTCAGGTTATCTATAGCGAATTCGCGAAGATTTTTTCCGGGACTTTCACTCGTTCCGTAAGATACATAAGCTTAATTTGTGATTCTATAATATCAACTTTAGGTAATAAGAGCTTTTATGGAAATCCACAGAGCGGTAGAAATACTTTGTTTATTAAAGTCCGATTTGAGGCGAGATTTTTGCAGTAAATAGAGGGTTCGTTCCGAAGCAGGAGATTCCTGGAAGTTTTTGCGCATTTTCTCATTTATGAAAAAAATGCACTATGGTGCTCGCCATGTCCGTCCGTCTGTCTGTCCGTCTGTCTGTCCGTCTGTCTGTCCGTCTGTCCATCTGTCTGTCCGTCCGTGACTTCACGTTTTCGTCAACGAGAAAATGCGCTCTCTATCACTCACTGCAGTGAGTACTGAGATATATTTTTTTATTAGTCACCTTTCATATTAGGCTCTTCATTTTCGTTACTTTTCATAACAAACTCAATTTCGCTGCCGCTCATGAAATTCATAGTCGCTGCTCAGCAAAAAAGGGTTCCTATAAACACTTCTTATAAGGGGGAAGGTGTAAGTCTGAAATCGAGAAATTTATATTTTTTCGTTTTTAAGCTCATTTTGCAGCTACAGAAAAGGCGCTTTGAACGCAGCAAACCGCATGTATGTATATATATGCGTGCTTTAGTTATTGCATGAGGCGGTTTCGAGTTTATAGAATGTAAACATTTTTTGCCATTTATACAAATATTTATTTGGGGAAAATGGTATTTTCTTCAAAATGGTAGGGGGACATGCGGCGCATGATGGTCTCCTTAATACGAGAAACATGCGATGCGAAAGCTGGGGATACAATATAAAGCAAATTTTTTAGCCTTTACTTCTTTTTTATTCCATTTTACTTGTTTGGCTCTCTTGTATAACTGATATTTTCATTAATGAGAAGTTTCAGAAATATCGGTCATATAGTTTAGGAGATAATTGGGTTTGGAAACCTCTCCCCATATAACAGGAAATTGCTGCCGATCAAAAATTCCTCCCAGCTATGGCTTTAGAAACTATGTTTTACTAGTAATTATTATCGCTGATGGTCCAAAACAGTCTTATCGCGATTGCTGCTTTTCTCGTAGGAAACAAATAATCGTGGCTGTTCAAAACAGATTCATTACAATCGTTTCTGCTTAAAACAGATTCTTCCTAATCGTTGCTGTTCAGAACAGACTCGTCATATCGTCATACTCGTTGATGTTCAATACAGACTCGTCGTAATCGTTGCTGTTTAGAACAAACTCCACAATCGTTGCTGCTCAAAACAGATTCTTTCTAATCGTTGCTCTTATGAACAGACTCGTCATAATCGTTACTGCTAAAAAACTCATCATAATCGTTGTTGCTAAAAAACTCATCATAATCGTTGCTGCTAAAGGAAACTCATCATAATCGTTACTCCTAAAAAATATAACTCAGTACTCACAGCAGTGAGTAACAGAGAGCTCATTGTCTCGTCGACGAAAACGTGAAGTCACGGACGGACAGACAGACGGACATGGTAAGCACAACAGCGCCTTTTTCCATAAATGAGAAAATGCTCTAAAAATTCTTCTCAAATTAGTGTTGCTTCTCAGCACAGCTGCTCATAATCATTGTTGCTGAAAAAGTCGTCTCATAATAGCACCTGCTCAACATATTTGCAGCTTCTTAAAACTGCCGTCTCATAATCGTTGCTGTTGACAGCAATCTTCTTATAACAAAAATATCTTATGAGGTCCTAACAAAGATATCTTATTGTCCAGCGAGTACTTATAGAAGAGCTCGAGTTTCCCTGTCACATCTTATGAAACTTTACAAGTCGCAAAAACTCGAAAGCGCTATTCACTTAGAGAAAAAAAGTTGATGCCATGATTATCAATAATTTTTCTAAGATGAGAGGCAATAAAAATGGTATTCAGATAAATAATAAATCATACTTTTAAATTTTAATTTAATTTCTCAACATCATTCGGCAAAACAATTATTTCTATTAAGAAATCTAAACATATTTCTTCCGTTCAAAAATTTTTTTATTTATTACGTATAGTAATAAAGGTCGAAAACGTGATATTTACCTTCAAGTTCATTTTAGCTTGCCTTGTTTTACGAGCAGTACAAATTTTGGCCTCACATTCCAGGAATGTGGAAGTCTTTTACAAGTAACTCTTCAAGGAAGAGTATTTTGCCACCTACTTGAAGACAGCCACATAAGCACATTTCATATTTTCGTGAGTGGAAGATCAGTTATATTGTTTTTCTTCTGGCGAATTTTTTATATCATGTTAAACACCATCGTTTTTTGCTGCTCGCCATGTCCGTCTGTCTGTCCGCCCGTGACTTCACGTTTTCGTCGACGAGAAAACGCGCTCTCTGTCACTCACTGCAGTGAGTACTGA
>NW_025938684.1:0-1611 GCF_000764305.2 Hyalella azteca | reverse complement strand
CTAAGACGTCAGCCAGTCATGTAACCGCGCTGAAGTAGAACATAACAAGCTCAACATTACTTGTTAACCTTCCCTTCATGACCAGTCTGTTGCTGACTGATAATATATATAATTAGACTTTACAAAAATTTAGCGCGACCTCCCTCTTCAGTGGAAGGAAAATTTAATCAACAATTAAATATGGGAAAGAATCGTCTCAAAGTTAAGTATTTATTAATTCTTAACTGTGTTCATGGGAACACAAAAATACTCTTGTTAAGAGTGAACTGGACCGAGCTGCTGCCCGGTGGAAGTCCTCAGAANACCTGCATATAACTTTTGAGTACATCCATTCACGGTATTCATTCAAGTATTACATCCTAACTTACCATAGCCATTGCTAAGACGACCGCGGGTTCAAACTCTCTCTCACTTCTATGAAAGAGAAGAACGTTCATATATTAGGGGAAAATTTGCCACCGTTCCGTAACTACTGAACACTACATTATCAAGATTTTGCATTAGAAAACTATTTTATCCCTAACTAAACATTTTTTGCTTCACGACCCTCCTACCTCATGCCTGTAGCCTAAATTCTGTATCATGACTAAGCAAATCTTTTTGCGTAGTCATGATGCAGAATTGCTTTGATCTTTTTGGCATATCTTTTTACTTTGATAATTGCGAAGTACATCAATTTAACTTGTAGCTTCCGACAGCTTCTTCTCCAGCGACTGGAAACCATATTCGTNAATTGTGAAGTACATCAATTTAACTTGTAGCTTCCAACAGCTTCTTCTCCAGCGACTGGAAACCATTTTCGTTTCCTTTCCCTCGAGTCAAAACTCATTCCTTGCAATTGAAATTTTCGCTCTGTTTCTGGAGGTCAAATTAGACTAACTTCTGTTACAAAAATCAGTGCATTTGACGTCCCTAATTTCTTGTTCTCAATTTGTCCATAGATTTGTGTAAGGATGTCATCCGTATTACTGAGAGACATGGAACCTTACGCACGGCGCAGCACCAAGCAAACATTGTCATCTGTCGCTCATCTATGACGTCTGAACTCAGACTTTGGAAAAATATTATCTGGATTTCCACCTAACGTAATCGTCCGCCTAACGTAATCGTCCGCCTAACGTTATCGTCCACCATGCGTTATCGTCCACCATGCTTATTTTAAAAAAACGCTACCTAGTTGAACCTGTTCACCTTAAAGGTTTAGGTCGGCAATTATGCTCTAATGACAACTCTTTTACTTGTATAACAACATCTGACGTATCAGGCACAAATTATTAACACTATATTACTACAATTGATGCTTCAATACATAAAATGATTCATTATGAGTCTGATCTGCGTAGCCATGATACAGAATGTAGCTGACGGACAGCTGAGCAAAAATAGTTTAGTTTTTGTTTTCGTTTTCGTTACTCAATCGTTTTCTGAAGTCGTTACTCAAATCGTAGTGATCAGTAGTTGTGGATTGATTGGCAATGAATCACTCGACACTGCCTAGGGGTTTATATAAAGTTTGTTATATCTTTGTGCTCGATGTCGCCCTATGGCGGCTAAGGTTGAGTTAAATCTGAATGTATGTGCAAATAATATGCAGCAATGTGTTTAAAAAAT
>NW_025938683.1:25411-34652 GCF_000764305.2 Hyalella azteca | reverse complement strand
TAAGTAGACAAGCAAAGTATCATGGATACCAGCATTATCATACATAAGAAATTGGTTTAAATCTTGAGTAAATGAGGAGATTAAAAATGAACTGATTCTAAAAAATCTCTGGTTTGCCACTATGGCTTAATATAAAGGAAAAACTAGAGAGGTGACAGAATTACCTACGATGTCGGAATATACCGCATTTACCCTATGATCAAATATCAATCACCATCTGGAGAAGGAGATGGACATGCCAAATCCCAAAAAGACAGAAACTTTGTAGTTTGTGCACTAGGTATCCTAGAACTCAACACTAGCTATTCACAAAAATCTTTTTAAAAAAGTCAGCCTAATGTTCTCTACTAATCTTCATTCAGACAAGAATTCAAGATGGGACTCAAGAGCTGAGTCAAGACTGTTGTATTATGAACAAAGAATTAGGTATCAATATAATAAAGCCTAAATAATTTCACTCTTGATAACTCATGCGGAAAACTTAATCCGATGTTCAAAGATATGCAATCGTCACAGAGGTCACTCGTCCCGTGTTTCAGCGCCGAAAACTAAGCTACCTAGGCTAGTTATTTTCAAGACCGATTCACGACCCGAACTGACAGTCTGTCTCACACCAACGCCAATCAACGCTATACAAAAAAAATATTGAAGCACTCTTTGTTCGTTTTCTCTTCTAAACAATTCAATGATAGAATTTCCTTGTGCAGAATTTAGTAACCTAATATCAGTTGATTAAAAATCAAATAAAGGCATGGCCTCTTCCTGCGAGAAAACGCAAACATTCTAGTGATAGATGTGTTACCGTTTTGTTCTTCAGCTGCAAATGATAGCAAGTTGGCAATTTGTTAAAAATACAGGAATTTTACATAACATAGGCGTGAATGAATCGCTTTCTAAAATGTCCATGATTGCGAGAAAATAACAGGATTACCATTAACTAAGTTGTCTTTACAATACTGTATTCTGTATATCCTATGCAAAAGAAATCAAGATAAAATCGTACCAATTGGATACTTTTCCGGTCCTCTCGGATGCTCTACCGACCGGTCTTCAAGCAGCTTGTTAAAACTTCGCACATGCTTTCATTGGCACCCATGATGATTGTTAGGTTGTACTTAATTTTTTAGATATAATTTCCGTTTGCCCATATGGCCATTAGCCACCTTAGTTGGGTCGTACGATACAAAATCCGAAATTCGCGACAAACGTAAAATATTTTCCAACTTATAGATCGCATTTGACCGAAACTTTGAAGATTGTTCGTTATCACAAAACAATGATGCTTAGCTGGTGCAAAAATTTCCAATTAAGGCTTTATTTGCGAGTTATTCGGCTATACGGAGAAGCGACCTGTATTATTAGAATTGAAGTGTCGGCATTGAAGAAATAGGCACATGGCCTGTTGCCGATTCTTGAATTTTCGTGACTTGATTCACCAATCACAAGGGATCCGGCCTTTAGAACCCGATCTTTCCAGAACTAACGATTGATTGAGATAGCTGCGGCCAATTGTTAAATTTGTATTGAACAAGAAAAAACTATCCCTAATTTATTAATGCAGCTCGATAAAATTTGACACATGCGGTCATTAGAGCCTAAAGGTGCTTGTACATGGGGATAGTACTAGCAGCTAGTAGATCTCAAAAATGTCAAACGTCTGCCTCTTGCTCTTGGCGTCTATCCCGCATGTAAGCTGAAACTTGTCTCGTGTCTAAGCTTCCTTGTGGGATAGACACCAGCGGCAGACATTTGGCAATTTTATGATCTACTAGCCGCTAGTACTATTCCCGTGTACAAGCACATTAACTGTGATGTTTAGGATGTTATATTTTTTCGATATAGTACTAGTTTGCGATCTTGCACGCCATACGCGAAATCCAAAACATCGATGTAACTTGTATAAGCATTATCACTTTATTAGTTTACTTACGACGTGAACGAAGACAAAAATGAAAAAAAGATCACTTTCAAGTTCACTTGATCTTGAGACGGGCCGGAAAAGTGCTTGCGAGTTATCAAGCAGTTTGTTGAAAACGCGAGACCCGAAAGTACATGTTATAGAACCCAGAGCACGATGAAGTTCTGTGTAGCAGGTTTACTCGAGCTCAATTACGCTGAACATCGTCAGAACTTTAAGAACGTTGGAGTTCAAAGTGACTCCGCCAGGCAACATTGCATTCAGAGTGAACGAATTAGTAATTTTTGAAACTATTTACTAATATCTTGGTTTTAATTAAATCAGCATCAAGTTGTAAACAATTCTTCAGTGACATAACCCGAGGAGCGAGTCAATTGTCAATTGCTTTTGAGCAGACGTCGAATTTCTAGTTGTAATCTATAAGGTTCAAGTTTCTTTAAAGGGGTTTTCAGGAGCCAAATGAGAACACAAATCTTAACAACGTTATATATTAGGTCACCCCGGAATCGATATCCGAAACGAGCAACTATAAATACTGTAGAATAAATACAACATATTCAATGAATTCACTTTTAGCGACCTTAGAAAAAAATTCGTTTGGAGAATAGGCGAATATATGACACTGTAACCAAAGTTCCCAAAATATTTTATTTAACAAATACAGACTAGTTGCTAGGATTGCACGCGACTTGAGCCACAACAGGGCAGCAGGAATAAAAGCAAGCTGATGGGGCGCCGAGAATTGTATTGTGCGGAGAGGAAGTTGGGCCAGCAGAGTTGATTAGCGCAGGAGAGCCGTGCTGCTGCTCGAGTGTCGTGGTGATGAACGTGGTGGTAGGGGGCGAAATGGTGAGGAGTTTCCTGGCGGCTGGCGGAGACACGATGTTAGCAGAGGGGAGAGAAGTCCGAGAGTTCAGTGCAGCCGAGGAGACATAGTTGGCTGGAATGGAGCTTAAACTAAAGTAACAAGGCTGGCCATTGCCAGATATCGCTAGCGACACGCCAGGGTGCAAGGTGGAGTTTAAGCTCGGCATTGTCGAGCCATTAGGTGCGGAGATCACCTGTAAGTTTAAAGGTTGTTGCTGATAATTCGAGTTCTGGTGACTTGTTAGAGCATTATCTGCTGGTATAATAGTTCTACTAACATCACATTCGTTATAGGTCCCACATGAGATCTCAGTGAGTGGACGCCCGACAGTGGGCACGTTGATAATTGGAGCAACAGGCATGGCCGTAGTATCGCACACGCCGTAACGATCTTGACAGGATGGAACAGAGACGAGACTTGGGCCAGCCAAGGAGCGTCTCACGTCACTGAGGCGACGCTTGACGCTCTGCAGATCAAGAGACTTGAACTCCTCATGAAACACTTTGAAGTACACCCACGGTTTCACTTTAGCGTCGTAATCCTTATCTAGTTTATCTGGAAAGAAGAAATATTTTTTAGCCTTCAAAACAGCTAGGAGAACGTGGCAGCCGAATGCTCATCTGTGATCGGTAGGTTTAGTTTGTAAAGTCGTCAGTGATTTGTGACTTAATAACAAACGTTTAACTATTTTTGATGGTAGGGCTTCTGATCATGTATTTGATCACAGCGATTCGAAATATGATTTTTTAGGAGAGAATAATGAGCAATTAATTCATATTACTACATTGATTTTCCAAATGAAGCATGGAATTTGAAGTATATAAATCATCACATTTACTAGCAGAAATGTCAGTTTTTCTTACCAGAATCAGGAAGCGGAGCCTGAGGTTCGTGCTGAGAAAGAAAATGGCGGTGGAGTTTCGTGACGTTGATATCAGGCGCCTGGTGCTTGTCAGACTTGATGAAGTCAGCGGCCATTGAACCAGAGAGACACTGCACAATGTGCTGCTTAACCTTGCGTACCACGTCACCCGTCACCTTAAAGAAAATAGGAAGAGGTGAACCTCAGGCAGGCAACTCTTGTCAATCATGTGAGAAGCAACATAGACATATGCATTACAAGCTGAATTTTTGACATGTATTAGAAACAAGGCTATTAATGTAGGCCGGCCATTTAAATGTTTAAGCTTAAGCTTAACTATGAGATGCTAACTTTCTTCGGCCTGTTGCAGTGCTTGCCGCGGTTGTCGCGGGGAAACATGACGTTCTGCTCGTGCTTCAGGCACAGGGTCCGGATTTTTTTGTCAGAGATGCCGTGTATGCTGGCAAAGGCTCTTTTGCACACCTATTAATACATCAATAGCATTGTTATTATTATTTACTCCATTATATAATGGTATTACCGGCTGTACAGGAGCTTATTTTATAATTTCCAGCAAAACTTATTTTGGAATTTTGATAAATGAGATAATATTCAAGTTCATGCAACAATTAATGGTGCCAAATAGCATTAAATAAGATATTCATGGTTATCAAGTTATACTACAGACAATTACCCAGAACTCCTAAGAAACAATCAGCATAAAAACAAACAAACCTGCACTTCCCGACCTCTGATCCTAACATAATACTTGTAAGAACAGGTTCTCTTCATGGAATCAGGATGGCGTTTCCTCAAGATGTTATGTCGTCGTATCAAGCCGTAAAGGTAAGAGTTCTGTTCATCATAGCTGCACAAATGCCACAAAATATTCATTAGTACACCAAAAGCCGACATTGGTACATTCTGGGAGTCCACTGACTCCTGGATGAGTCCATTGGTTCAATGAATGCTAGAACAGTAGGATCAATATTAAATTTTTGCCAGCTACCCAAGGAAAAGCAAAGACGTCACTCATCCGCTTGTAGCTGGCAGAACAAATTTGGATGCTCCAACAGTCAATACTACTCAAAAAAAATGGACAAGCATCAACTTCTGGAGTGACACTGAGGCAGGATAATTGATTTACATGTAAATAGCTTAATTATTCTTTCAAATTGCTAACTGAAGATCTGCGAAAATAAAGTGAATAAAAATGTGAATAAACTGTCAAGATGTTATTCGCAAAGTGCAGACCAATTTTTTCATCTATCATGCACAGGGTTTGGACAAAATAAGGGAAACACCTGTCATTTCATTTATCATGTACAAAGGCTGGACAAAATATGGCAAAACACATGTAATTTTTATACTAATGTAATTTTTGAACATGTCATAAACAATGAAAATGTGACATATTTTTCTGTTTCATTCTTTATTGTTGCTGCTAATTGATATTTTATATTTGCACTGATATTTTTAGTGAATTTTTTTGTCTATAACCTAACATACAAATTGTTGGTGCCCAAATGGCGGGTGCTAGTGAGACAGAAACTTGCCGAATGCTCCACGTTTTTAGAGGTATGTACCTGCTCGAAGTTTCTAGAGGTATATACTGTCTCAAAAGTAATGACAGCTTGAAAATGAAGAACGTCTTCAGCAAAGCACAGGTCTGGCCGAAAGTCAAAGTTGTGCATTTTCAGTTGTTGGTACCTAAATTGGATTGTGAGGGACAATAAAAAGACCACAGCTGTCAAAATTACTGCAGGCCTCAATGGACCCCTACAGAACAGAACCCAGTTTACATAAGGACTGTCAGCCAAGGGCAGAACTGATCATCTATATTCCATGGAAGAGCTTAAATTAGAAAACCTCTGGTTACAAATACAAATGCTTCAAAGTATTGAGAGTGGTGTAAAAACCTCCAGAATTGGTCCCTCAAGCAGTGGAAAAATGAGGTTTTCTCTGATAAATCATTGCTTACCTTATCTCTAACCTCTGGCCAAGTTTATGTTTGGAGACAGCCGAAGGTCATTTAATCCCAGTCAACCTCCAAACCATAAAACATGGTAGGGGATCTGTGATGATCAGAGGTGCTATTTCTTGGAAATCCGGCCAACCAATGATTTCTCTTCATGGAATAATCAACAGCCGTGACTGACTATTTAAGATTGTTTGAGGACCAAGTTCATCCAATGGTTCAAGCAATGTTTATGGAGCGATATGCCATCTTTCAAGATGATAATGCCCCAATCCATACAGCTGGAATTGTTAAAAAATGGCAGGAAGAGCATTCTAATGAAGTTGAGCTTCTCATTTGGCCACAACAACCACCAGACCTGAATAATATTGAGCATCAATGGTAAATTTTACAGATGCAAGTCAAAAGTTGATTCCTGCAGCCATCATCATTAAAAAAGCTGAAGGAATTTTTAACTGAAGAATGGGTTTAAATTCCTCTGGAAACAATTCACAATTTGTATGGATCAATACCTCAGAAAATTGAGGCTGTAATTGCTGCAAAAGATGGATGTACACCATACTTGAATATATTTTGTGGCTTTCTCAGGCGTTTCCCTAATTTTGTCTAACTCCTGTAGAATATTACAGTACCGTCAACTGGGGTGACTTCAGCCACCAGAGGTGACTTCGGACACACTTACAACAGAAACAAATGGCTGTGAAACAAAATAATAAACATTGGCCAAAGTCACCACAGTCACATTGGCCAATGTTTATTATTTTGTTTTGCTGCCATTTGTTTCTGTTGTAGGTGTGGCCAAAGTCACCCCCAGTGGCCAAAGTCACCCCAGTTGACAGCAACACAAGTAAGTAAACATTTTGTATTCAATCAAAATAGCTATCTTCATAATCTGATTAAATCATTGTAAATGAAAAACCTATGTACCTTTTTAAATTATAGTATCCAGTGAAGATAGTTTCTCTGGACTCCTGATCAACTTGTTGGAAGCACTTGTTCCTGCAGTTGCAGTCAGGACCAATTTTCTTGGACAAGACCATCTCACCTCTGGTGTTGACGTAGGACTTGCCTGAGAGAATTGCCTTCTTTCTCTTGCTCTTAAGCCACATTTCTGGGTTTCTTGATCTTTTTCTGCTATTAAAGTTCTTTATTTGACCTTCATTTAATAAATTCATGCTTCCAGATTTAACTATTAAATTTCTCTTATCTTCAGTTGACATATTAATTGATTTTTAAATTAAACATATAAGATGATTCTACTTCTTTTTTTCAATACAAATTGTTCTGCAAGAAAGAAAGAACATGAATCAGTGCATGGCATTCAACAATATTAAGAAATATTCATTTTTATACTCATCCCATAATGGGGTAATTAATGTAATTATATACCTACCCATAAATAATTACCTACCTATATACTTCATATACTTATATACTTCAAAGTAGGTCAGGTCAGTATCAAGAGGAGCCAAGTACCTGCAAATGATTGTGCTAAGAACATAGGCAGAGTGTGGCAGTTGGGAGGGAGTGAGATTGTGAGGACAAAAAAGTATAGAGGCTGATTGGGTGTATGTGGATCAGGTGAGTTGTGAGTGAACAAAGGCTGTAAATTTAGGTAAGGTAAATCAGTGACTGGCTATAGTAGGAATTGAGTACGACAGAATTGAGAGCAAGTAAGAATGAAGTATTAAAGGAATTGGAAGAGTGCAGAATTTCCTAATATTATGTATGGATTGGAACATCAGCAAACAGTGATGATGAGTTAGACAGCATGGAGGTGATACAGAATAGTTACATGAATGAGCTGGTGGTCATCAAGTGGAGTTCAGTGGTGGCATTGAGAGGACCCATGAGATCAAGTACTTCAAAGACAAGAATAATGAGGGGAGCTTTAAGTGAAGGTGAAAATGCAATAAATGTATTGTGAATTTGGACACAAAATATATGCAAGTGGAACATAAAAGTGAGTAAATGGCGATATAAATGTGACCCAAGGAATGAATGGGTAGAGACAATAGGGGGTGAAGTTAAGAGAAGTTAATAAAGAGTGAAAGAATATGGATATGGAAGTGCTGAAGCTTCGTATCAGAAGAATAGATTCTCTCAAGCCATACCAAAAGGAGGCAAGGCCTAAGAATTAATTTATGACAGTAGTAGAGATTGAGATTTACTATTTTCAGTGCAAGCTGGTGCAATGGGTGTAAGTAAATGTACAAACAGGTGCAATGTAAGGAGGGAGGATGGGCTCTTATTCTTAACGAGTGATTGCAGTGTGAAGTAAACAGAGGAGGAATTGATTGTAGAATGAAAGGCAGATGAGAGAGAACTAACTGCTTTGATGGAGGTGATTCTGAATAATGCTTGTTGCTGCAAAGCATGCTATGCATTACAGCCTCATTCATCATCTTGCTGCACAGTATGCCATGCATTACAGCCTCATTCATCATCTTGCTGCACAGTATAATGCCTTCAGTCCACAGTCAATTTACATGATGCATTCTCATCATCTTCTCTTTACATTGCAGATCTGTATATACATAGTTTTCATTTTCAAGTTCAACTAAGTTGGCATGGGAATGATTGTTTATTCTACATAATAATTAAACAAATCAAATAGGTATTTGCTTTTCCCTGTTTTCATGTTTGCAAGTTTCATTATGAAAGTAAGTCTCTGTCTGTTTATCAGCCAAATTTATCTGCTCCTAGCAGTGAAGGTAATATCAAGGTTGGAATGTATGTATTGCAGTACAGCCAGGGACCAACTGAGCTGGGGGCTCTAAGTGCAGCGTTGATGATGTGAAAACTGAAGATAGAAGGAGAGGACACCAGATGGAAGGAGGATGGATGGGAGGCAGGCAGGATGAGAGGGAGGCAGGATGGGAGGGAGGCAGGATGGGAGGGAGGCAGGATGAGAGGGAGGCAGGATGGGAGGGAGGCAGTATAGGAGGGAGGCAGGATGGGAGGGGGGTAGATATTTTGCACACTAGTTAGATTTATTTTAGATAGATATTTTGCACTGTTATGCATACCACTATCAAGTTTAATGTACATAAAATACCAACAAAATCTAGAAGTAGATCAGGAAAGTAGAAATTAAGTTTATCAACTAGTTCTTAAAAATATCTCTTTTGCTAATATTGTCTTCAAAGTTCAAGTTGTCAAAAGGGTGATATAATTTTCTAGCAATATTGAAGCAGTTCGGTACATAGTAATTGAAAACTTAACGAGTTAATTGAACCCAAAAATTGTGGTTCTGTCAACTTTTACAAGCTTTTCAAGTTTTCATTGATGACCAACAAATTAACCAGGGTGCAGAGGGTGCAAGCACAAGCAGCATTGCCAAGATATGGATTTTTAGCCCCAAAGCATTGCCAGCCATTTTCAAGATTAGTTCCCAGGTAACTTTTAATAGGAAGCTGCTGCAAGCAACCCACTGTGCAGAGAGTGAAGGAAGATTTAAAGACCTACGGCGATGCATTATCGGCAAAATTTTCGCCTTCAGAAGATCTTGCCAACACATTTAGATTGAAATTCTTGCATTTAATATATTTCTCAGTCTTCAGCCAACTATTTAGAAAAAAAGTAAGGTTTCCGGTACGTTGGATGGATTACGAT
>NW_025938683.1:4890-25258 GCF_000764305.2 Hyalella azteca | reverse complement strand
AGACAATCGTAATCCATCCAACGTACCGGAAACCTTACTTTTTTTCTAAATAGTTGGCCGAAGACTGAGAAATATATTAAATGCAAGAATTTCAATCTGAATGTGTCGACAAGATCTTCTGAAGGCGAAAATTTGGCTACTGAAGTGTCGCCAAAGATCTTGCTATATTCATCCACTCTCTGCACAGTGGCTTTGGTAGTATATCTCTTAGTCTTAGACTCTTACTCTCCACACACTGTAACTTAGGCGTAACACACATTGCAACTGATTTCTGGACAAGCTTCACTGCATCCTGATCAAGCATTGAAAACATCTGCCTTTAGGGCCGCAACTAGAGGTTTCCCGCCATTTCTGAAACCGCGAGATTTCCGTCAGATGAATTACCTCCTATCCAAATGTTAACAAAAGTGCGATATCGAGCCGCGAGATTCCAAATGTATTGAAAATTCGTCATGTTGAAGCCGTGAGATTTCAGAAACAAATAGAAAAATTCCAATCCTGATCCTGATCATACTACGGCGCATAGTGGCAAACCAAAGATTTTTTAGAATCAGTTCATTTTTAATTGCCTCATTTACTCAAGATTTAAACCAATTTCTTAAGTATGATAATGCTGGTATCCAGGATACTTTACTGGTCTACTTATAGGACTCAAAAATGAACTTGAGGGAGAGTCTAAAAAACTCTCTGCTTTGCCACTATGCTACGGCATACTGGAAACCTTACTGTGTCTTTCAGATTTGCAGTAATTACAACGTAATTTCTAAATGCAACAATTTCAATCCAAATGTGTTGGCAAGATCTTCAGAAGGCATAAATTTAGTTGCTCAGCTGCTCATGCATCACCAAATATCTCTCAATATTCACCCACTTTCAGCACCCTGGGAGTGGAAGGAACAAATTGAATGTACCTAGTATCTTGCAGTCTGAAGTTGCAGAGTGTGGACTCAGACTTATGGTGGAATTTTATGGGCACTAGCACTAGTGGCCTGGCCCCTATTTAGAAAGAATAGCAATGCAATGACAAACCCCTCAATCCTCATAAATCATGATTCCTGCAACAGTTCAATCCTGTTTGACAGTACTGCCCAGGTTGTTCAACTGGTGGAAAAAGACAACGGTCAAAATCGCTAACAAAAACGGCCTAAAACAGCTAAAGCACAATAGTTATTAGTAAATTTGTAAAATAAAGCACGACAATTTAATAATTGGAATGTTTTACACATTTGAAAGTACAATAATTATAGGGCCAAAATATCTATTTCGGTATTTGCCGATCATAAAATACTTCGAAAAAAGGCCAAAATTGTGTTAATTTGGCCGTAGTAAAGTTACAACCACGGCCCAGACGATTCAACCATAACACAGGAGTTACGTCAGGAGCATATGGCTTACCCTAAACACCATATATATATATATATATATATATTATTTGAAATTTTCATTACAATTTTATAAAAAAAATGATAAATCACATTCTTATTATGAATATTGATTTCTTTAAGAAAATAATAAAAAGTTTCACCTTATGTGATAGTAATAAGTTGAATAAATACGTACTTTTTCTCATATTTAATGAATCTACTATATTTGAATGTAGTTGTAATTTATGTTGGAGGATTTCATATCTGAGTAACTTTTTATATAGTTTATACATTGACAGACATTCAGAGGAACGTAATGTGCATACACTTCGACACCAAGCAGAGGTGTACGCACAAAATAACTATATTTCAGATTATTTACAAGCGTTCAAATTTAAAATGAGAGGTAGCGATTGAACTTCGACCGGCTGTGTAATTTAGAAAGCTATGAAGTATGATGCCCAATTGCCCATCGACATATTGTAAGCACTCTAGTGACTCGTGTATAGAATTAAGATTCTTGAATGACATTCTAAATTAAAATCAATATTACGATACGTAACCCGGATATTAAAAAACACAAGCAGCTTGAATGAAAATTGTAACGTCTTGTTATAGGCAATTGGCACTCTATGTAAAATTCCCATCGTCAAAACTCTAAAGTCGTTAAAAATTAATGACAATATTAGTAGCAGTTACCCCTCAAAGAGAAAAATTCGTTCTAAGGGGTACCACTCTAAATAATACGGTCCACTGGTCAGTATTGAAGTCAACTAAATATCAAAACAAATTCTTAATTTCTGACCATCAAGCAGAACGGTCAAGCTGACTCACTTCAACCAATCAACTGAAAACCTCCACGATTATCGAGGAACTATTAGTGAGCCTCTATCGCTGATCACACCTATTCAACACAAGTAACTCAGTCTTAAGGAATTCGGAAAAATTATCCGTCACTTAATTGGCGTGGAAGGAACAACTGCTTCTCAATATTGAATTCATAAACGCCAGCCATTAAATCGTGTAAAAGGTTCTATGGTAAACAAGGCATTTCCGTACCACTGAGAAGTTTATCGCCCTGCTCGACCAAAAAGTTATCAATAAACAGCTACGAACTTTATACCCATCACTGGAAAGTTTATAGGGGCTAATTGAGACAGGAACCGTTAGGATCATGGGTTAAAATTTTTCAAATTTTGTCACTGTCGCAAATGAAATGCTGTTAGAAGAAAAGCACCCACCCCAGGTCGTGGCGTATGCCGTGCATGAATATACACACGTTTCTTTCTTTATTACTAGCTAGCAAGTGAACATGACTTCCTTACAGCAACAGAGAATGAAAGTGCACATATGCAACTTTCCAGCAAAAACAACTTACTGTTTTTAAAATGTGAAGATATTTTCATGAAGAAAATGAATAGTGAAATCTATCCGAGACTTTTTTTTACATGGACATGCTGTTGACTGCAAATTGAACATTGACTGCAATGTTGGCATTTGCACAGAAACATTCGATAACGCCAACTAGTCGTGACGACTTGAGAGGAAAATATATTTTCGAGATCAAGCTACGTTCTACTCATCATAACCGATGTAATGGACTAGGGCACATTATTCTCAAACAGATGCTCAATAGAGGAATCGGAGGATTTCACAAATACAGTCCTCTAAATATATATCCTTGGAAATTGACAAATAATTGAATAAAGAAAGGAAGGAACGCCAGAAATAAGACACCCTATCGGTCGACAATGAACCATAGTGCTATCCATACCTCCATGAAATGTGCCTTTCAAGGCGATTCCATCGTCTAATTTGTATTTGAACAAATATTATAGTTTTCTACGTCAATCTGCAATGTTAAATTTGTGTGATAACATTTGAATTAGAGCCATACAGCGGTAGTAGGTACAATTCGGAAACTTGCGTGATAAGTCAGATAATTGATACACATGTTTAATGAAAAAGCTCAGCTCTGCCGACACATTGGAGAGAGTATGGAGTACCGTTCACTATGGTTCACAATGGACAGCGATAACTTATAACAGCAGTTGACACACCCGAGGCAAGCTAGGCTTTTAGTTGCAACAACATAAATGGCTCGGCAAAACCTTTCACTGTCCGTCCAAATCAGGTAGAAAAACAATTAGGAACTATAAAAATTTCCGCTGTAATTAGTTTAACGAAAAGAAGCGATTCAGAGCAAAGAATGGCTCGAAACGTAATATGACCACCCAGAAAGCTAAAGGCGAGGCTTAAGCTAGCGTCTAACAGTCAGTCCTCTTATTATTATTAACAATTGGCAATAAGGAGCCATTAAACCTCTGACGGATCGCATCTTCGCTCATGCGTCATTCGATCCGGTGTACTTAGCAGGGAGAACCATTGATGAGCCTGACACAGCAAGTCGCTCCGGTCACTTACTGGCAACTACACCAAGCCTGAAGACACAATTCGCTGAAATACCTTTATTAAAGTGAGATATTTTGTTTCTTTCAGTATCTTATCAGCGCATGTAATTGTAATGTTATAAAAATGCCCATCTAAAGTAAAGCTGTATATAACGAGCAACTGTTCACTAGTAACATTAAATCCATTAGGGCGATTACAGAGTAATGACAAGAATGCATGAAAAGAGTAGCTGAACACCCAAAACATAACGAGATTATCTCCACTAATTTATAACGAAACTTGCAGCAAAATAAAGGTAAGAGTGAAGTCCCAAAAATATTGAATATCAGCTATTAATGTTAAAACACGAGTATATACAAATTTGTATTTGTTCACCACATTTGTCCACCTCGACCCCTCCAGCCCCGACCTGAGAAACCAGCACCACCACGTCCTCGAAAATTAGCACGCGGTGAGAAGTTTGGTGCCGGACTCCCGCGCATGCGGAACGGCGACATACCTCCGAGAGGGGACTGCAGCACAGGCTGCGGAGTGCGCGCATGAAACGTGTTCACGAAAGGAGATCGTGGGGCGGCCTGTCTTTGCGAGAAAAAAGGTCTCGGTGGTTGACCACGAATGCCTGGCGGACGCACATGCCGAAGAGGCGCGGGCTGAAAGCCAGGGCTTGTCATGTGAACCGGTTCAAGATCGCAAGGCGGTTCCCCAAGCAGACTGTCAGATATTTCACTTTCTTTGGAAAGAAAACGAACAGGGCTTCCTAAGCGTAGATTAAGATTATTTTTATTCGAAACTAAGCCCTTGTTCGGTCCGCTTGGCACAAGAGTTGTTTCTTGTGGATCGGAGGAGCTGGGAATGCGTGAATTCAGAGCTGGAACAGTTGTCGGCGCTTGAGTTTCTGGGATTTCAGACTTCTTACGTTCACCACTAATGAGAATTTTTATAGCATTCGTTATATTACTGAAATTCGGTGGTTCAAAAATCGATTCATTTCTATCACATTCTAGATCGCCGTAAATATCATCAATGTTGGCGATCTTTGTCTCGTGGCTTGCGTCACCGGGATCGTGATCTGCATAAACGCCCGGGACTTCTTTCTGGTCAGCATGAGCTGCCACAGATGTTACTGTGTCAATAACATAAACATCAGGATCTGAACGAGGCACCGGTTTCACAGAGGTTCTATCGAGATTTTCTCCTCGTGATAATGAATCATCCAGCAAAGTATTTTTTCCAGCTGTTGATGAAGAACTTGAAGAATCATCACTGCTTTCATCCGACTCTATCTTCTTATCTTTTTTGGTTTTGGGTTCAGAACGAGCATCCGACGGTAGCTGACGCTTCCGAGGTCGTTTGCGGCCAGACCGATCTCGCTCATCGTCGGACCCTGAAATGTCCATATCAGATCCCGAGTTGTAGTGCGGTCCTGACGCATCAGGATCTTTAGAAGTGATCGGTGGTGGCGGGGCTTCAGACAATGACCGATAGTCGTAACAGTGGTAATCCTCCTGAGGTGAACTTTGATCGCCATCTGACTTGCTGTGATTATAACTCTTACGATCGAGTTCAGGAGTGCGCATGGTTGGTATAGCTCGTAGGTTGCTTGTCGCTTGAGATTCTGATCTGTTGTCATCAAATCGGCGCAACCCAGACATAATACCATCAGCCCCAGATAAATTAGATTTGCGATCACGAGAAAGAGCATGTCTGGTGGTTTCATGAGAGCCATCAGAGAATTCTGGGCCGTCTGAGTATGCATGATTGTCGGAGAATGCTGGGCTATCAGAGAATGCAGGGCCACCTCCACCGTGCATATCAGTGAAATGAATGCCTTGAGCAGCAAGCTCCTCGTTGCCCGGAGGTTCCCCCCAGTTGATGTTGTCGTGTTCCTCTTGCGGCTCGAGGTCTTCATACGGCCAGCTGGAAGCATCGTGGCCATGAGGCCAATAGTTGGCAGCTGCTGAGCTCTGGGGCACGTCGCCGTAGGTGGAAATGCTGGGCGGTGGGGGCGGAGGTGGAGGAAGAGGAGGCGGTGGAGGCGGAACACGCCATGCTTTCCCAACACTATTCGATGGGATAGATTCCTTGACGGAAGGAGGAGGATCTAGAGGAATGGGCGGGGCAGAGAGAGGAATGGGCGGAGCAGAGAGAGGAAGGGATGGCGGCAGGAAAGAAGGAAGAGTAAGTGGGGGAGCAATTGGAGGAGGGTTTATTGGGAGCCCCGGAGGAAGGGGACCGGGAGGAAGAGAAGTAAGGGTCACAGGAGGAGGACGAGATGAGGTGGGGACAGGGGGTGGCGTAGGAGGGATTGGGATGGCACTGAGGGAAGGGGGAGGACACCCTGGTGGAGGGACGGGCATCGGTAGCATGGCAGGTGGGGCAGCAACGTCCATTGAAACAGAGCCACGTACGTGTAAGGGCCCGTCTCCAGCAGGAGGCATACCCTGCTCGCGGAGCTCCTTACCAAAGGCGTCCAGGAGCTCAGCAGCGCTCATGGGCCTGTAGTCCTGCTACAAAAGCAAAATTATTGGTGAGGATAATTTCACGATGTAATCTTCTTAATTTTTCTTAAATCAACGAACACAAGAACTTTGATAGTCCGAAATGAATTAAGAAGAGAAGAAGTGGTTCATTAGCGACAGTATTCAACTTTGTAACATTCCTAAAATCAGAACAAAACTGAACGTTTGAACGTCAATATCTTGAAAACACCGAACGTTTATAACATAACTGATTGTTTCCATTATTAGCATGAAAATCATTTCACGTGACTAGCTGTATAATCATGTCACGTCAATGAGATGTCAAATTTTCTAGGCAAATGAAGCAGCTGGAGAGTCGCGAACTGCTGGACGTGTGGTCCCGCGAGCTGCTTGCAATGTAGTCCCTTGAACTGTGTTCTCTTGTGCTGCTTGATGAGTGGTCCTTGGAGCTGCTTGATGTGTAGTCTTTAGAAGTGCTGGACGTGTGGTCCTTGGAGCTGCTAGAGGTGTGATTCCTCGAGCCATAATCCCGAGCAGCAGACGAATGGGGCTTGGAGCTGCTGGAGGAGTGATCGCGGCCTACAGCATGATCCTTCTCGCTGGTGCTACTGCTTCGCTCCCGCATGGCCCCGCTGGTGCTGCCTCGCAGCGCGCTGCTGCTGCTGCTGTGGCGGTGACGTTCTTTACTGCGCTCACGACTGTACTCTCTGCTGCTGTAACTTCGACTGTACTCACGGCTGTAGTCCTTTGAGCTACTCCCGTGTTCCTTGCTGCTGCTTGAATAGTCGCGAGAAGTGGTGCTGCTCGAATAATCCTTGCTGGACGAGTCACTAGGTCGCAACGAGTGGCTCGAACTGTTGCCAGGATATCCTTTGGATGAACTCGTGTAATCACTGGCATGGTCAGAGTAAACTTTCTCATTACTTGCATACTCGTTTACGCTGCTCCGGCGATCTGATGCTGCGTACTCTTTACCGCGGCTCGAGTACTCGTCATAAGAACTGTTGCTGGATTTATCCGCAGAGGAGCCTTTAGCCGAGCTATAATAATCATAGGAGCGGCTGGTTTGCTCGTATTTTTCTGGGGTGGAGTTTGAGCGAAGAACGTCGATGCCAGTGAGGTCTATCTCGATGGTGGAGGTGCTGCTGTAGGCGATGCTGCTCGTGCCACCAGCTCCTGCTGACGGGGGCGGGAAAGCAGGTAGCTCATTTATAGAATTTATTTCAGACTCGTGGAAGCTGTACGAGTTTGAAAAAGAATATCCTGAGCTTGGAGGAATGAACTCAAGAGAATCGGAGATGCGATCCTTTTCAGTTGCAGAAGGATCGCTGGGGTATTTGGCGTGGGAGTCGGCAGGGTCTTCGTAAGGAGATTGGGAAGCGGGGAGAGGAGAGAGGTCTCGTGTGGGAGATGAGCCGTCCAGCACAGAGCTGCTTATGTCCGCGTTGTTGAGCATGGTGAGGTGGGAGGCGCCAAGCGCCGCAAGCCTGGTGTCCAGGTCCGTGGGGCGCGACGAGATGCAGTCTGAACCTGGGGGCAGGATGTGAAATTTACACTCAACTCAAAGTATCACAAGTGAATGAGTTCTTAGTGTTAGTATTTTAGAACAATGAAAGAGATACCAGGTCATGAAACTAAATGAACTGTAACATTTCCTCTAACAATTATTCAAGACCACGGAAAAACGGAAAAACGAGAAACAATAGGTCACTGAACTGAAAAATGTTCTTAATCCGAACTAGAGAAAATTAAATCAAATTCGCAGAAATAAATGAGTTGATAGGATATTTTCCTTTATATTTTGCTGCTACATTAAACGCTGAAAAAATGTCATCGTCACGAAATTTTTGTCCTATAAGTTAATGAAGTATTGAAAACAAGATTCATTGACTCACTTGTGTCGCGGGTGGCGTTGAGGTCGTCGTCGGAGTGCGGGGACGACAGTTCAGGGGATGGCAGCGGGGAAGGCACAGTGGACGGCGACGGCGGCTCAAGGAGCGGCGACCCTTCCTCTTCAGGCAGACGCTTGAGCTTCTCCAGCAGCTTCACCTGCAGCGACTTGACGCGCCCACCGAAGCTCTTGTAGGCCTGTCCAGGGACGCATTATCAGGGGCACGAGAGTCTCACTCCCCGACTATTTGTATCAAAATAATCCAGCAGGACAAGTGTGAACAATATAGTTCTGTATAACAGTCGGTAGGAAGTTCGATGTGTTGAATCTTTCAGCACACAAGTATGATAAAAGTTTGGAAACATTGGAATTATACTACGGCGCCCAAACTTACGGCGTAGAACACAATGTAATTCATTTTATTGAAATAAGATGTTAATTATTATCAAATCGTTGGCCATCAAACAGTCTAGTTAAACAAATGAACTTGAAATGATAATAAATAATGCAGCTACAAATTATCTGTAAATATAAGGGATCAGCAAACATTCCATGTCAACCCTCTCATATGATATTGTTAAGATCCCCTGGCATGCACACATACAAATAGATGAGAAATCGAATAAATTAAAATGATTTTTCGATGACCATAACTCCTGAGCTCGCAGACGGAGGTCCCTCTCGTGCACAAAGCCTTCTCAACCCTCTACCGCCGTATGTCACTCTCCGGGAACATAACTTTCAACTTGAATTATACGTAAACTATTGAGTGTAGCAACCTGAGGACGTTAGTACGCAACAGAGAACATTTTAAAGTAACTTTCAACTTGAATTATACGTAAACTATTGAGTGTAGCAACCTGAGGACGTTAGTACGCAACAGAGAACATTTTCTAAGTTGTCGTACGTGGCGGCAACCATCACTGCAAGTCATTTTGCGCTCACTAGGACGTATCCTTTTTGGGAAGTAGGCGCGTGACAATAAGGCTCCGGTTACTCATGTCAGGCGGTAGAGGCAGAAGAAGCATGCAATAGTGTGGCGTGGTGATGATTATGATTGTCCTAGCTCGAGCATCACCAAACTCTAAACTGCCAACACTTGAATCCCTCTTAATTTCGACTCACGTTTCATCTGGGCGCACGTTCTTCCCTAAATTTTCCTACCTTATTCATTCTACTTCAAATTATTCTTCTAAGTTGCTTATTGTAAGGAAATTAGTTTGTTTGACCCGTATTTTATAACACTAGGTATATTCAGTTAGTCGATTTTCGAAGTTCCATTCAATTCGCTCAAGCACATTGAAATGTAATCAACCGTAAGACGAGTTAAAAAATAAAAACAAAATGTCAATCGAATGTAATGCCTCTTTAGGCGGGTGTTTTACATGCAAGAAAAGAGTGAAAATGTTTTCTACCTCAAGATTACAGGTACAAAACTGCATAACAAGTCAAGCGCCTGTAGATACTGTGGTCATGACAAGTGAGGCATGATACCTTATGATACTTTTTAGTGCATTTTCTCATTTATGGAAAAAATGCACTATTGTGCTCGCCATGTCCGTCTGTCTGTCCGTCCGTCCGTGACTTCACGTTTTCGTCGACGAGAAAATGCGCTCTCTGTCACTCACTGCAGTGAGTACTGAATTATATTTTTTTATACTTTACATGTGGGTTACGTTCTGTACGAACGAACTGGGTTAGTGCTTTGTCTGCTCTTAGTATAGTATACACTTGTGTCTGCTCTTTGTCTGCTCCTATAATAATGTACTATACATGTGTCTGCTCTTATAATAGTCTATACTTGTGTCTGCTATTTGTCTGCTCTTATAATAGTGTATAGGCACTTGCGTCTGCTCTTTGTCTGCTGTTATATTAAACGTCCTCAATGCTATTTGTACCAAGCACGTGGTAATAAAATTTAAAATCCATTGACATGACAATGGAGAGCAAACTATATCATAAAAATACATAAATAACTCGTTACATGCAAAACTAAATTATTTATTTAGTTCTTGCGATAAATTAAATTGGTCAATGGAAAAACATTTATGAAATAATTTGTTTCTTTCCAGTTAGCTCTCCACAATGTGCAATATGAGGCATTCACGATGCGTTTAGAAATGAGTTTGGCAATTTCGCGTGAATGCATGAACGGCGGCGCGAAGTTAAATGTACAAAAACTGAATGCCTCCGAACGTTTCTGAAGAAGCCCACATCGCGATTTCCCTCAGTAGGGAGCAGGTGAGGATCGTAACAATAAAGCTGGCCGTTTATTACATTAAAACTAATTGCATCAGCTCTGTGTGGTGGAGAACAACTTAACAAGAAACTACGTGTGCAACTGCAGCAAGTAATAGGTTAAAGGTAATGTAAAAGGACATCACCTACGTTGCTGCGAGGAGCCCATTACGGGCCTTGGTTCACCCAAACAAACTTTGTCATAGTATGGAAGTTGATGGAAATATGAGACGTTCATGGAGATTAATCCTTTGATTAGTGGTATAGGTATATGTTTTCGCTCAAAATTTTGATAAGCATCACAATACTTCCATTGATATTACAATATACCGATGTATATTGTAACATTTCTATTCATACTTGAAGCCTCAAAGTTTGTGTGCTTGCAGCCTGGCGTCGTGTTAACTCTACATAGAGGCTGTTGAGGCCCGTATCCTTGATACGTATTGTGTCGGAATATGAGAATTTTTTCTTAGTGGGAAATAGCAAGGCATTGCAAAAATTTTGTTGGATCAAAAATTGAAATTTGATTTTTGAATTGGAAATTTTACACAAATATCAATTTAAAAGCCAGAAATTCATATTTTTCATTTCTTCAGACGAGATTCCAGTGGGTGCTCTAGGTTCTGCGTAAAATTGAGGTTTGAACGTATCTTTCTAGCGTCAGTCATTCATTATACACGGTATTCGGGATATCAGGGATTTTGAAATTACAGAATTATCAGTTCCACGCAACGCCAGGATAACCTGTTCACGAAACCCAATATAACGCTCAATACAAACCATACAGAATACATTTATCATTCACTAAACCCAATGGAAGCTGAATGTCTGAAGTGTGAATGTCAGATGAATGGAAGTTATATGGCAGAATGTCAGAAGAGAGAATGACAAAATTATAAATGTGAAAAGAGCAAATGTCAGAGGCGTAAATGTTACAGAGTGAATGTGAGAAGGATGAATGTGAAAAGAATGAATGTAAAAAGGGTGTATGAGAAAATAGTGAATGCGAAAATGGTGAATGTGAAAAGAGTGAATATGAAAATGGTGAATGCAAAAAGGGTGAATGTGAAAAGGGTGAATGTGAAAAGGGTAAATGTGAAAAGGGTGAATGTGAAAAGGGTGAATGCGAAAAGGGTGAATGCGAAAAGGGTGAATGTCAGTTCTGAGAGTTGAGGTCGCCCAGCAGCGAGTCTGATGTGCTCTCCAGCGCCAGCACCGTCCGCAGCGACTCCACCAGCTGATGTGGCTGCAACCAAACCATGGTTATGGTAGAGTAAGAGCTACAAACACAAAGTGGTTGAGAATAAATCATACCTCAGAAGAAGTGGTACTACATAACTTACTGCCTTTTAAGGGGAGGCTGTGTATAACCCCCGCCGTAGCACAACTGGCAGTGCATAACGCCCTGCTTATACATAACATTAATACAGCTTTCTTGGGTCACCTGGAAGTTGGCAAAAGCAACATCAGAGTCTGAGGAAGGAGCTGCTTCCGTAGACTTTAGTGCTGCCGTCAACTCTGCAATCATCTTCTGGTCATAGACACCTCGCTCCTCCCAGATGCTGAAGATACGAACGATTTTCGGACGTATCTTGTCATCTCTGCACAAATGAGATGTGCAATGATAGAACAAAATCATCGGCTGACCTGATGTAGTAAATTGATCCATCTTGTTACTAAAACTTTCTCTAACCAGAACAAGAATAATGATATATTTGCAAGAATACAATTCATTAATTTCAATCAGACATGAACATAAAATGAAAATTTTTTTTACAAATTCACAAGAGAATCATTGATTAACTAGGTATACAGAGCTTAATAATAGAGGCAAACTAGCTCAGGATTTTTATTTATGTGTCCCTAAGTATTCCATGTATAGAAGTTTCCCAGGTGCTAAAGTGGGATTTGACCTGACGAGTGGAGTGCCTTCCTTGATGGCAGAGAAGAATTCCTTCACAAGAGCCATGATCTTCTTGCGCTTGGCATTCTGTACAATTTCATTGGAGACGTAGAACAGTGTTAACCTGTGACTTACTTTGGCTGAAAATGAAAAAAAAAAAATAAAGCATTCAATTAGATAAAAAGTTCAGAATGACCTAAATATCTGATTTTTAGTGCTTTGTCTTGGCAGTACAATAAAAGGTAATTGTTTGAGCAACTGTTGTAGGTAACTGGTCTACTGCTGCAGAGTACTTGAACACATATTGAAAAGTATCTTCCCACACAGTCAAGAAGATTTTGAAATTTTACAGTAAGAATATTTCAAATCACAAAACAAATTCTACCACATTTGAAAAAAATTACATGTCCTACCAATCATGGCAAAACACCATTTGATTTCTGAGGCAAAGTCTAGAATTATTGTTTTGTTTCTTATTGCAAGTAATCCAATTTCACTTTGCTAAGGTACCTTATTTGATATAAAGATGAAAAACTTATGTAGCAAAAAACACATGAATAAAAGGTAGAAAAGCCAGTTTGTTTAAAGCTCCATGGAAATTAGTAATAGAAACAGTATACCGTACTAGGCAGCAAATTTCTAGAATGTACATTATGCTCAATTGCCATTTTAACTAAACTAATTCATTTATTGTTGCATTGTGTTCTCTAGGAATTATCTTCACCTACATTGGTCATGCATTTCAAAGAACTGAATACATTGTAAAAGTTGTAAAAGTTTACCAAACAGGAAATTCTGTTCAAAATTTAATGTTTCAGTAAAAATGGAAATAAAATATTGAATTAAAATATATTTAAAGCAATCTAAACCCCAGAAACACAGTAATAAATATCCATGCCTTTCCAGAAAGATTCTTAATATTTCATATTTGAAGCAAAGTAAGAGCATGAGATGAGCTACATAAATTTGGATAAAAATTACAAAAAATGATGCTTACATCAATGTGGCCAGATCCTCAGAGATAATGACAACATTACCAGCAGCAATTAACACTGTGGTGCTGAATGAACATGTTAATAACACTTATGAAACTAGCATTTCTAATCGTGAGGCACTCATGCCATATACCATAACAATTTTGGAGAAGGTTTCATCATGACTTAATTATCAAAAGTTTGAGAAGAAATTTTTGCACAATGACCTGCTAGGACTGAAAGGCTATTCATGAAAGCTTGTGGTCCAACAAAACAACTGACTTCTTATTGATTATACGAACTTGACTTGTAGTTGAGGTTTGGCTATTAAAGGTTAATACTTCTTCAGAGAAAAGTGCTGGAATTCTATGTATTGCAACCAAGAACTTAATTATATTAACTCCTGTCCCTCATACACAATAAATTACAAGCACCTCATAGTAAAGAAACTATACTGCTCTGTGATTTACATAATTAAAATATGATTTGTCTATTAAACCTTGTTTTATGCTAGAAAATAATTGGCTGAAAGAATTTATAGTACAATAAGGTCTCCAACATAAATTTTAATGCAGGAAGCACACAGTGAAAAAAGTTAATGTAAAAACACATGTTAAGTCCAAGAGATCAGAGTTTCATTAAAACAGCAATAAACTTGGGAAAGAAATTTGAATGCCTCCATACCTTTCTTGAGAGCCTTGAGCCAAGCATGTACCAAGGAGCTGTGATTTGCCTTGGCATGGATGCACCACCGGGATATGTTCTGAATATCTTCCGCTGTGTCCCGCAGGGAGCAGAACTTCTTCTCAAATGCCCGAGCATCCACCTTAGAGGGGCTGCTTGTGCCATTCTCAAGCTTACTCTTGCCTGTCATTCTGTAAAAAAAATCACAAGTCGTTTTATCATAGTAAAAAGTATGCTAGCATTAATTCCAGAAAATAGCTAAAAAACAACTGGTAACAAATGCTTACTTCAATTGCAAGAAGTATGGTACAGATAATTCTGGAGAAAAAGGTGACATTATACCAATATTGGGCTTCAAAGCAACAAAATTAATTTGTGAACTAAAAGCTGAGAAACTAAATCTAGCAGCCATCATTTTTCTGTTACCATGCAGCATAAAGTTTTACAATGTGGGCATAAACCAACATGGTTTGGTTGTCAACCACATGTCATTCCTAGTGCCAAGAGTGGGAGATTCTGATAACTGAGCCACACTATGCTACAACAATACTGTCAAACAGGGTAATAAGGTATGGGCGGGGTAAATCGGGACAGCCAATATTTGATGCAACAACTATAATCTTTGATGACAAGACTCTATCTTTGATTAAACAACATAATCTTTGATGCATAACACAATCTTTGATGACAAACCTCAATCTTTGATTAAACAACATAATCTTTAAAGATGCAACACAATCCTTGATGACACAACACAATCCTTGATGACACAAGACAATCTTTGATGACACAACACAATCCTTGATGACACAACACAATCCTTGATGACACAACACAATCTTTGATGACACCACACTATCCTTGATGACACCACACTATCCTTGATGACACAACACAATCTTTGATGACACAACACAATCCTTGATGACAACACAATCCTTGATGACAACACAATCCTTGATGACACAACACAATCTTTGATGACACAACACAATCCTTGATGACACAACACAATATTTGATGACACAACACAATCTTTGATGACACAACACAATCCTTGATGACACAATTTGATGACACAACACAATCCTTGATGACAACACAATCCTTGATGACACAACACAATTTTTGATGACACAACACAATCCTTGATGACACAACACAATCCTTGATGACAAACCACAATCCCGACAACAGTTCTTGATGATACAACAATCTCTGATGACACAATGATCTCTGAAAACTCTAAGTTCTCCAAGACTCTACTTCCTTAACATAAAAACCACAACAAAAGATGTCATCTGCTGTTGTATGTTAATGCTACCATTGAAGCACACTACTCTCTGACTGAGACTTCAATCTCTGACTGAGACTTCAATCTCTGACTGAGACTTCAATCTCTGACTGAGAATCCACTCTCTAACTGAGACTCCACTCTCTAACTGAGACTCCAATCTCTGATTGAGACTCCAATCTCTGACTGAGACTTCTATCTCTGACTGAGACTCCTATCTCTGACTGAGACTTCAATCTCTGACTGAGACTTCAATCTCTGACTGAGACTTCAATCTCAGACTGAGACTTCAATCTCTGACTAGATATCAATCTCTGTGTATACTTCAATCTCTGACTGAGACTTCAATATATGACTGAGACTTCCATCACTGACTGAGACTTCTATCTCTGACTGAGACTTCTAACTCTGACTGAGACTTCAATCTCTGACAGACTTCTATCTCAGGCTGAGACTTCAATCACAGACTGAAACTTCAATCTCAGACTGAGACTTCAATCTCAGACTGAGACTTCAATCTCAGACTGAGACTTCAATCTCAGACTGAGACTTCAATCTCAGACTGAGACTTCCATTTCAGACTGAAACTTCAATCTCAGACTGAGACTTCAATCTCAGACTGAGACTTCAATCTCTGACTAGATTTCAATCTTTGTGTATACTTCAATCTCTGACTAAAGCTTTAATCTCTGACCAAAGCTTCAATCACTAACCAAAGCTTTAATCTCTGACCAAAGCTTTAATCTCTGACCGAGGCTTCAATTGCTGACCAGAGCTTCAATCCCTGACCAGAGCTTCACTCTCTGACTCAAGCTTCAATCTATGACCAAAGCTTCAATATCTGACCAAAGCTTCAATCTCTGACCAAAGCTTCAATCTCTAACTCAAGCTTCAATATCTCACAAAAGCTTCAATATCTCACCAAAGCTTCAATATCTCACCAAAGCTTCAATCTCTAACCAAAGCTTCAATCTCTGACCAAAGCTTCAAATGAACTACTTTATTGTTTAGTATGACTAATAATATAATAATATCGTATTCTGTTTAGGTCCTGTCTCAAAGTGTTCCAGCAACATATTTTCCATTACTAATTATTCAAATGTATTAGGTAACTTGTGGTGCAGTTAGATATTGAATTGTTTGAATTCTAAACAAAGGTGGGACACCCGCATTCAGATGCCAGCACCAGCAGTGGCAATCAAAGGAACTACTTTATTGTTTTGTATGTTTACTATAATAATATAGTATTCTGCTTAGGCACAGTCTCTCAAAATGTTCCAGCAACATATTTTCCATTACTAATTATTTACATTTATTTGTGGTGCAGCAAAATATTGCGCTATTTGATGTCACAGTCAATGTACCACGTGTTCTTGTGTTGTGTGACGTCACCGAAGGCCTGCCCAGCTAGCCATATGTAAACAAAGCCACAGCAGTGAAGATGGAAACAGTTTGGCATTGCAATCGATGGTTATTTGTGAATAATATTTTTGATTGTGATATTATAACATATTTCTGATTGTGAAATAATTTTGATTGTGATATATACACTTGACAGTAGTGTCAACATTTGAACATCGAAGCGCTAACATCATGAGTAACGAGGTAAAAGTAAAAGGACTGAGTAGAGCTGGCAACATGGCTGATGCTTAACCGATGTCATTGTCATTTTTTACGTTATTGATATCATTCTGGAACCAACATAAGTAACTAAGGAATTTCCCAGTTCAAATATTTATTGATTTTTTATATCAATTTCAAAACTCCACATATTTCTAGAGGGAGTTGTGATGAGACCATGGGGTTGAACCGTTGAGTTTAGACCATTGCAACTTGCAAGAGGGGCCCAAGGGCCAAGGGCATGGGGCCTTGCAAAGGGTAAGACCGCCGCACGGCGGTGGACTGCCATAAGGACATCTCTTCATAGAATTCCACTATGCTGACGTCTGTGGACGCTGCACTTCAGTTACCCGATAGCTGTCATGTGGGAAGGTGCTCATGCAGAAGATGTCTTTCTCTCCATCTGTGACTGAATTTGAGCTCAAGTAAAGCCTAGCCTGGCATCCTTGCACCTTGAATGCTTTTTAAAGCATGTTGCGGAACATTGGGGCTTTGTTACGTTCTACTGAACATTCACACTTAATGTCATTGCAAACCTATCTCCTACTCTTCCTGGAGTTGTTAAGTTGCAGCAATGAGAGATACGTAAACCATTTGATTTGCAAAGAAATGATCTAGAGAATTGTGCAGACATTTTTCTAATTTTGTTATAGTTTGGATTTTATTTTGCAAAAAGGAGGGGTGGCCGGGGGGTAAAATTTAAAAATTTAAGAAAAATACGCCCATGCCTACAAAAATGAAAATATCAAAAAGCGCCTGCACAGATTTTTAGATATGGTCTTTATGCATCGAATGATATATGTCTCAATGTTGTAGCTTGAAAATCCTAGGAGAAGATAGATTTCTACAGTACCCCATTTTTAGCACATTTTCTCATTTATGGAAAAATTGCACTACAGCAATCCCTTGATTAACACGGTTAATAAATCCCCGAGTTTTACCGTGTTAAGCAAAACCGCGCTAATCAAACTCAAGAATATATGGGAATAATTATAATGAATCCTCAAAAATAGCAGTTACATAATAATTTTTTTTCCCACTAAAATTCATCATATTTTTTTCTAAATAATAGGGGAAATCAATAAAAGAGATGCGAATGAATCAACATTTATTTTTTACTGAAAAACGAATCCAATTTCAATTGCACAGTAGTATAAGATTTCTTTCTCTCCTGCATAATTGTGCGATAGCAATTCACTTGCCTATCTAGGCCACGGCAAACATTCATGCTTCTTTCTTCATTTGGGTCTACTTCTCTTATGATTTCTTTAGTTTTTTCAATTGCAGTGAGTAATTGAGTTGAAGGCTAACGAGTAACTAGAGCACCGGCATGGCGCACTTACCGGCAAACGTTGCCGAACTCAACCATTCGAGTTATGAACGAGACAAGGCGCGGTTAAACCGACTCTGTAGTCAGCACAAGTGCCTACGGAACGGGACCTTATTTAAAGAATTATTGGCTGAAATTCATAGAATAACAACATTTGGCAAATTTTTCCAAAAGTCGTTACAAAAGTATCAACATAAGATCTAATACAGCAAAAAGTAACACTTTTGTTACAAACGCAACACCTCTGGCTAGAGGCGGGAAAATGATGCGTTGTTAAAAAAATCATGCTAATCAAAACTGGCACTGCTTAGATTAAGGGTAGGTCACACATTTTTTTTCTGCATTAATCAAAACCGTTGTATTCAAAACCATGCTAATCAAGGGATTGCTGTATTGTGCTCGCCATGTCCATCCATCTGTCCGTGACTTCATGTTTTTGTCAATGAGAAAATGTGTTCTCTGTCACTCACTGCAGTGAGTACTGAGTTACTGACATGAATATTAGCTGTCTATTTTTTGGGTTTTACAAATGTGTACCAAGTTTCAAAGTGCTCCGTCTGTAAATAGCTGAGATAGAATTTTGGCCAGATGCTCCCCTTGATAATTAGTTAACCAGTATTAGATAATTCATCTAGTGTCAAGCTGGAATATTGGGCAGAATTTTTCTAAATTACCTTTTAAAAATATTGGTCCATATCTTCATGGGTGATTTCTGAAAGTGGCTGGTAAAAATAGAATTTTTTTTATTTATCACTGCAGAAATAGTGAGAAGATAATAGACATTTTATGTCTTGATACGTGGGTAGTTTCTGCTAAATTTTATAGTTTGGATCTAACAGGAATTGAATGTTACTGGTTATAAATGTTCAGAAATTGCTAATTGCATATCAAAAAGTATACCATCAAACAGGGTAATAAGGGACTGGTGGGTATACAAGAACAGTCCTCATCACCAGACTGGAATATCAGGCAGAAGCCATACGTGGAAGAGCAAAAATCACTTGTGCATGTGGGAAAATTTTACCCGTGGCCATGGCCATGGATAATTTCACCCGTAGCATGGATAAATTTAACCATGCCCAGAGAGCTACAATTTCACCAGTAATGGCCAAAAGTCTTCATTACCCGTAAGGCTGTACCGGTACCTACAAGCAGCAGTTGCAACTCTGTAAGCAGCAGTTGCNATTTTTTAATTAAGCTCGTTCCGAGCTGTGTCGTATTCTGATACAGCTCACACCTGTCTCTTATACACATCTAGATGTGTATAAGAGACAGTCCGTATACTGTTATTGTTAGTAGGCTAATTGCAACATAAAAAATAACACATCAAAAAGACAAAAAAGTTGAAAAAATCAAAAAAATCAAATAAATATAAAAAAAATCATGAAAAAATAAAAAAAAAATCATTGATTTTAGATTTTTTTGATTTTTTTAAAAAAATCAAAAAAATCGCCAACCCTGATAATGTATGATGCGTTGTAGTAGAGTTATGAATTTAAAGTTATGAATTTCAAAAAAGCGTAAATTAGAACATTGAAAATCCATGCTAAAAATTAGGTTTTTAAAATCAACCTCATGACAAACTTGCAAACATTTAACTTTGTTTTTGCATGTTTGTTTGGACATTGATTGTGTTCAGCTAGTGGTCATGTCAGAAAGCCTGAGAGAATAGTAGTCACTTTCAGTTATATGAGCAGCCAAATCGCGATAAACAAAACTATTCAATTAAAAATTTCTATAGAGTTAGTAAAAACACGTCTTACTGATCAACTTCTCATACAAATTTTGATTAAACACATTGGACAATCCATGTTCTTATCAGATCCAAATGTCACTCCTTGCATAATTTTATATAATTAATACTTACATAAAATATTACATTTCTATTGATAAAAATGACACAGTTAACAACATTAATGCATGACAGCTAATGCCAATTTGAATTATTCTGTAAATTAAGGGGAGTGTCTGGCCAAAATTTTACCTTGGCTATTTACAGATGGAAACTTTGAAACTTGGTACACATATGTGAAAGAGAAAATAAAATACTTAAAAAAAGGCAGATTTATGATTAAAGCAAAAAGCACACAACACACGAATTTTGGAAGTTTGATGGTGAATGTACAGCCCGACCCACGTTTTTTGGGGCGAGCCATAATTTATTTTCTACTTTTT
>NW_025938683.1:0-4337 GCF_000764305.2 Hyalella azteca | reverse complement strand
TAGAAAGAATATTATGGTTTGAGACTTTTAAATAAGTCTGTGAATATATTAGGAATCCTTTAAGTGTACTTGTATTTGCTGATTTCAAGTGGTAAATAAATTAATAGATGATTAAGTTAAGCGATGGTTTAAGACACATAAAAACTAATTCCAACACAGCTTGGAATTAGACATACACAGCTCGTTCCGAGCTGTGTCCAAATATTAAAATTTTCTTGATTAAAAGCTTAATAGCTCTTAATTAAAAGCATAATTAAAAAATTAAAATTTTTCAATTAAGCTCGTTCCGAGCTGTGTCGTATTCTGATACAGCTCACACAAGGCATCGGAATTCCGACACAGGGCGCCAGAATTACAAATGAATAGAGTTTGAAGCATTGCCGGAATCAGTCTCACAATATGCCAAAATTAGTCACACACAGCGTCGGAATTCAGGGATTTTGTAGGTTTGAATGTTTGAATTCTAAAGGTTTTTAAATAAATATGGCAACAGTTTGTGACGTCTCATCATTGCTGGCACGTAGTGCGGTGTTTTGAGAGTGACAAACTAATCAGAACTCGAGTTGTGCATACGGTGATATTTTAATAGCCGTTCATTTCTTGCTACGCCCTTAATGTGTCGGAATATACCACGTTTACCCTATACTAGCTATGGGATAGGTTCAAATGGATGCATGCATTCAAATTCATATAATGCCACCTAGTGCAGCTATCAGCTGACAGTGAAACTGCCTTTTTCTCCAGTAGTAAACAAGCTTTTGCCAGGGAAGGTGTGCTGTGCGGTATGGTGCTCAGTCCGTAAAGAAGCAGCAATCGGTTCAAAATGTCATAAGACAGGGCTCCTTTAAATAACCTATAGAATTGCACCATCAACATCAGTCTTATGTGTCCAGCCGCTGGCCGGCATAGTGGCAAAGGAGCAAGTTTTTTAGACTCTCCCTCGAGTTCATTTCTGAGTGCTGTAAGTCCACTGTGCAGAGAGTGGATGAATATTGCAAGAGCTTTGGTGATGCTTCAGTAGCAAAATTTACGCCTTCAGAAGATCTTGCCAACACATTTAGATTGAAATTCTTTCATTTAATATATTTGTCAGTCTTCAGCCAACTATTTACAAAAAAGCAAGGTTTCCAGTATGTTGGATGGATCAGGATGCAGTAAAGCTTGTTCGGAAATCAATTGCGATGAGTTCCTGCCAAAAAAATGTAAACAAAATCATAATTGCAGTCACATTAGAGCGGTCAGACTGCATCATCACATGTTCAGTTGACACTTGCTGTACAATCGGACTGTTTTTAGGGTAAAATTTGTTATTTGGGATAACACGTGCATGCAACCTTGTAAATAAGTTTGTGGCTTGTAAATAGTTTTTCATTACTCAGCGTAAATGGCTTTTCATTAAAAATTACCCGGCAATACGTCTTGAAAATGGTCGGTGAAGCTTGGGGCTTGAAACCCATATATTGGCATAGTGGAATCATATGTATGGCATAGTGGACCGCTGCACCACCGTGCAGCGGTCTTAACCCTTTGCAAGGCCCCAAGCCCTTGGCCCTTGGGCCCCTCTTGCAAGTTGCAATGGTCTAAACTCAATGGTTCAACCCCATGGTCTCATCACAACTCCCTCTAGAAATATGTGGAGTTTCAAAATTGATATAAATAAATCAATAAATATTTGAACTGGGAAATTCCTTAGTTACTTATGTTGGTTCCAGAATGATATCAAGGACGTAAAAATGACAATATCGGTTAAGCCTCAGCCATGTTGCCAGCTCTACTCAGTCCTTTCACTTTTACCTTGTAACTCATGATGTTAGAACTTCCATGTTCAAATGTTAACACTACTGTCAAGTGTCAATCTCACAATCAAAATTATTTCACAATCAGAAATATGTTATAATATCACAATCAAAAATATTATTCACAAATAACCATTGATCGCAATGCAAAACTGTTTCCATCTTCACTGCTGTGGCTTTGTTTACATATGGCTACCTGGGCAGGCCTGCGGTGACGTCACACAACACAAGAACACGTGGTACATTGACTGTGACATCAAACAATGCAATATTTTGCTGCACCACATATAAATAAATTTAAATAATTAGTAATGGAAAATATGTTGCTGGAATATTTTGAGAGACTGTGCCTAAGCAGAATACTATATTATTATAGTAAACATACAAAACAATAAAGTAGTTCCTTTGATTGCCACTGCTGGCGCTGGCATCTGAATGCAAGCATGCCACCTTTGTTTAGAATTCAAACAATTCAATATTTTACTGCACCACAAGTTACCGTCAACCAGGGCTACTTGGGACGGGCGGGGTAACTCGGGACAGTCCTCNATGCGCCATGTTTGTTTAGAATTCAAACAATTTGATATCTTACTGCACCACAAGTTAATATATTTAAATAATTAATAATGGAAAATATGTTGCTGGAACACTTTAAGAGACTGTGCCTAAACAGAATACGATATTATTATATAATTAGTCAAGATACTAAATAATAAAGTAGTTCATTTGCCTGCCGCTGCTAGCGCTGGCATCAGTAAGTGAACCTTCTATGAATAATTTTAATTCAACATGGAATTATGGAGATGCAACTTCTAATCTTCTATGATTAATTTGAATCATAAACATTTACGTAATACAAGAAATTAGCAATCAATAATTCAAGGTTATTTTGTAAGTTTTGTACCAACGGAAGACTACATTAAATACGTATTGGCAACTTATGCTATCTCTTAGTAAAAATGCACTGCAACTGCAATCAGCTGTGACAGAAGCTGCCAGAAAGCGCGATAATTCATTGTTCATTTTTGATTTGAAATTGGTTTCAGTTCTTTGGACTAGAACTTCTAGAAGCATAAAATTTAGCCTAAAACCTATTATAAGTTTATGTTTCTGCATGGATTTTGATGCTGTTAACATTGAAATACTGTCTGACACTGACATGCTGTCGCAGTGTCGCTGTGGCATGTGGCAACCTAAATGGCTTGGCTGATCAGGTAATTATAGTGACAAAAACTTCTAAAATTCAATGAAAATGTTGAACAAGACCAAACTTGTATAAATAAAACTTAGGTAATTTAAATTTGTTTGAAGAAAGATTTAATTATTATGTCTAGGATCTAATATCTATCTAGGTACCTAAAAATTATCAAACTAATGGTGAACAAAATTTCTTTACCACAATCGCACAATGTACCTAAATATTCGTGAAGCACAGCCTTCGAAATATTTTCTGTGTTAGAACCGGATATTAGCACGTCATAACTCACATATCAAACTTTAAATCAAAATTGTTTATCCAATACATACTAATAAAATCATGAGAAGCAACGGTAGTCTTCTACTGAAATTTGTACATTACCGAAATGCACTAGACGAACCTTTTTCCTGTTCATTTTTTTACTGCATATGATTTTTTAACATGCAAAATTGCCAATATGTTTGAAAGGAACACAAAATTTATTATGCTGGAAAATTATATCTATACTGAGTTTGTCATGATCTCATGCGTCACCTTTGAAGATAATAATGCCATCCATCCCTCAAACAGTATTGTCCGACATTGCCGCAGCCTGTTTCATTTCTCCTCTGATAGTTGTTTCATTAAAAATAAGTTATTTTATTCGTTTACATGAAATACGGCTATGTTGGCACTTCTCCTGAAACCAGGGTCGTGGCTCAACGATAACCTCGTGGATATATTCATTTGCTCCTGAGTGTTAGGACATTTAAACAATCGTCCGCTAAGCAAGCAAGTATGTTACGTATAGCTGCTAAAATTATATAAAGCCTGAAGACCCGTGGCATCACCTAACAGATGTTAAGTTATTGACTAATGGGAGGACTTCCAGAAAAAGACATATTAGTGTTAGAAGGGCATAGAAGAGTTTGTGGCGTAGTTATGTAGCGAGATCGGCTACAATCTAATATTAACGTGGATCACAGAGACATAGATGGGACATGAGTATCACCGGAACGAGAATTTATTCACGCTTGACACTGATGGGATCATCAGTTAAAAATGAATAAACTAAGGTGCAATAATTTTCAGAGGCATCACTTCTTCGCGCATCAGGTTACAGTTCACAGAGTACCAAGATTGGCGCAGAGAGGTGCGGGTTCGATCCTAGCTCTGTGCGCCAGTTTCTGGTCAGAATCGGCAAGGAGGCCGGGTGGTTAAGCAAAGCAGAAGTGTAGCAGTGAGTTGCGAGTTTGAGACCGCAAATTGCTGTGAATGTTCTGCGATGTCCTGATTAGACTGAAAAGTCTTTTGAATCCTAAGTGCAGATAATTTATGGGTTTAATTTTGATGTAAATTATTTA
>NW_025938682.1:305469-315008 GCF_000764305.2 Hyalella azteca | reverse complement strand
AGTTCAAGGAATGAGAGGAAAAATTAGGCCCATAATCAGTAAAAAGCAGCCGAACTTATCTTAATTAATTGACTTTGTCGAAAGATTTAAACGAAAAAATACTTATTCAGATTAATTACCTATTCTTCACTAGTCGGGGTTGAGTTTTAGCCGCTTGGTCACATGGATCCGGGTTTTAGTGACTTGGTCCGGGCTCCCCCATGGTTGAACTAGTATAAGGTTGACCCATCAGAAGCCCATTTTTGCGGATGTAGCTCGTTGTTCGCCTGTGACGTCACTGCTCTCTGTGACGTCACGGGCATTAACCAATCACCGAAATGCGATCAAACCAGTCGACGTGACGTAGCAAGTAAGCTGAACTGAAAGACGGAACTTCTCGTGGGTCAACCTTATATAGTTCAACCATGGGGCTCCCCGGACCTGACGCGAAATTTTTCTAAGTAAATTTTCAATAATTTGACAGAAAAGTTTTATGTTTTCTGGACGTTTCAGAAGATTCTCTATCGATTAGTTCGATCGAAAAATGAACTTTTCTGTGAACCTCATATGTTGGTGCGACGAAATTTTTCTAAATAAATATCAAAATTTTATATGTAAAATTTAAAGTTTTCTCGACGTTTCAGATGATTTGCAGCCTTTTATTTTTTTGAACTTGGTCCGCCGGACTGGTCCGGGTCCGGGTTTTAGTCACTCGGTCCGGGTCCGGCCTCCGGTGGACCGGTCCGGGTCCGGGTTTTAGTCAGTACCCTCCGAGTATGAACATCCATAAAAACAGACTAGACGAACCTATGACTGCAGAAGCTCTCAGGCCCAACGGTCATCCTAGCGGTTGTCCTGTGGCTTTAAGTCCACCCAGCGTGGACACCCGGAGAAGAAGAAGAAGACGAACCTATGCACCATGCAGCAGCATATGTTCAGTCTTAAAATGCCTAGCAAATTACAGACCAGGCACTAAGTCCAGCTGCTATCTCAATCAATCGTCAGCTATCATGAGCTATGGAAAGATCGGATTCCAAAGGCCGGATCCCTTGTGAATCAAGTCACGAAAAGTTCAAGAATCGGCAACAGGCCATGGACCTATTTCTTCAAGCCGACACTTCTATTCTATTATGGAGGTGGAGGCCAACATTCCCCCACTGACCACTGTGACTGTCTGCAGTCCACCGCAAAGAAGTTGGGCGGAAAGAACTAATGTGCAAATACTACCTCCGCCTCAATCTGCATTCTGCAACCACCACCTCCGGCACCTCGGAGTCGGACCTCTGCCTTGTACAGTTGCCAACTTGACCCAGTTTGACAGTGTCCTGTTGTCATTGTTGTGAACTTGTGTCTGATCTGTTCTTTGCTAAATACATCCTATCCTGCCACAGACACAGAGGACATTGACTATGACACCTAACTGGCTTTGTGACCGCCTTTGTCCCTCCCTCACAGTCGCACTAAGGCTATCTTTTCTTCACTACAAATCCTAGTTTCCCATCTGCTTAGGTACCTCTCCTCTTAGTCAGAGCTCATTTAGCGCCTAGCGGCAGGCNCACTGGTGTGAGCAACATTGATGACCATCTGTACTTTTCACGTTGAATGATCTATCAGCACACACTCATTTGCAAAATAACAGTTGCTCACCACTGAACATCCTCTTCGTTTGGAATTTATGCAAGGAGAGTTTAGGCTACTTTGAAAAATTTGCATAATCCATTCGTTGGACAATTTTGAAAATTATTTGTTATTACTCATTACTCATCAGTACCGAATCGAATCGATTTTGTATAACCTCTATGCCTGGTTAGAATTATTGTGTTAAATTTGAGAAATACTGCCGCTGAAATTCAAGATAAAGGTTCATTGAATTAGATAGATACCAGTTTCCTGAAGTACTGCTCTTCGTTGGCTGCTTCTTTCTTGCCAAAGGCACCACCAGCATCTCGGATGGCACCACCCGAGCCACCCCCCTTGCCTGCTCCTGAACCAGCCTCACCCCCACCCATGCTTCGGCTGCCAAGCCTGAGAGTATATATATGCATTTAGTATTTGTGATAACAGTTCAGTATAGGAAATAGATGAATGTGAAATAATTCAAAGAATAAAAAATAAACACAGCCCTAAAAATTAAAAAATGAATGTAACAAAAATTTTTGCTAATAAATCAAGAACACACCAGCATTCTTACGCTATCTATGGGCCCCATCTATACCAATACTTCATAGTATCCTCCTAAACTAATATGCTAGTGAGAGTAAAGCAGTTCAAATAGCTAACTTTACTGGACGAGTAGAAGAATAAATTAACCACAGCCAACTCAATTAAACCCAACCAAATTCAACCCTAATCAAATCATTCCAGCCCAATTCAAGCCACCCTAATTCAGTAAAATTGAATAGAATTAAATTTCAGTAAATTAAATAGATTAATGTGTTAGAATGCATTGTGATCTTATTTGATTGCACTTGACTTCATTGCAGTGCATTAGAATGCACTAGAATGCATTAAATTAAATTAGGGTATGTTAGATTACATTAGATTGCATTACGTTACTTAAGATTGCATTAGAATGCTTTAGATTGCAGTAGAAAGTGTCAGTTTGAATTTGAATGCATTAGATTGTATTAGGTTATATTAGATTGAATTAGAATGCATTAGATTGCATTAGAATGCATTAGATTGCATTAGGTCTGTCTCTTATACACATCTAGATGTGTATAAGAGACAGGAAATAGAATCATGGCTCGTAGAAATGGAATCACGGCTGGCAAATCCATAAAACCACGGCTTGAAAAATTCAGTCGCGGCTCGCCAAGTAGATATATTCCATACTAGATTCCTCTGAGACCATTGAACTTGAACACTTACTGCCCCCTGCACGTCAGCACGTGCAGCAGAATGACCAGAGTGCTTATGCAAATTGCAAACTTAAATAACAAACTAACCTGTGTTGATGTTCCTGTGACTAAAAAATATGCTTCAAGCTCAAGGTGGCCCTTATTCCTGCCTAACCCAGAATTTGGTACCTAGCTGATGCTGTAGCCTGTAGCGTAGGGTAGGTGCTGGCTGCTGCATATTTGCTCGAATGCTAGCCATAGATATTTTGTATATCTTTTGAATAGTGAATTTAATCTCAATCTATTATCTACTGATCCCACAAATAGAAATAACCGCTAGGGTAAACGCGGTATATTCCGACATATTAAGGACGCATCGAGAAATGAAAAACTATAAAAATAATGTATGCATTACTCGAGTTCGGTTTGCTTTACGTGACTCTCAAAACACCACATGACGCACCACGCACCAGCAATGATGAAACATCACAAAATGTTGCCATATTTATTTAAAAGCCTTTAGAATGCAAACCTACCAAGTACCAAATCCCTATATTCCGACACTTCAAATTGTACTAATACGTAATTCGGACATCCACGTGTTCGAATTCCGATCGCTGTGTGAGCTGTATTGGAATACGACATGGCTTTGAATTAGGACACTATTGAATATTGAGCACTACTTAATTAGGCTTTTAATTAACAGTTATTAAGCTTTTAATTAAGAAAATTTTAATTTTGGCACACAGCTTGGAACGAGCTGTGTGTGTTCAATTCAAGTTGTGTCGGAATTAGTTTTTAGGTTTCTAAATCCATTTCTCAACTTAATCATCTATTAATTTATTTACCACTTGAAATCAGCAAATACAAGTATACTTAAAGGATTCCTAATATATTCACAGTTGTATTTAAAAGTCTCAAACCATAATATTCTTTCTACACAAACAGTTTATCACTTTTTTATAGAGCAAGGTCAACTGTCAACTTTGACACATTTTTCGATGATCTCATTGGGTAGCATGCACCGTCTCTCTTTGCATCTCAATATTTTCCCGCTAAATGGCCCAGACCTAGTGTTTTGGCAGTAGTTTGACGCGCAAATGTATGACGTCACTATTTCAACCATCAATGAACGCATGGAACTAAAACAAAGCTTAATACAAAGGAAAAATTAGAGAGGTGTCGGAATTACCCACGATGTCAGAATATACCGCGTTTACCCTACTAAAACCTGTGGCATACTAACACTCAGCATTACAGCATATTCACTTTTTTATCAGCATTATTATAAATGTGCACTTGTAGTCTGTAGATAAGCAGTACCCTGTACCAGTCTATGCAGCTTGTTAGGGCCAGCATATTAATTATTAGTACCAGACGGCAGACAACCAGTACTATATCATTAGGACTTAGGATCCTTATGTGTTCTCAATTACATGTATAAAGACTGCCTTTGTAAAGAATATTACTGCTTGCCTGCAAATAAGTTTCTAATCTTGCTCCTTCAGAGTAAAGCCCGCTGGAGTTCTGTTTTATTTTCAGTACCGTACACTGCACAGCAGCTCTTAGTCATCACTTACTTTACCAACTTGCTCTTAAGAAGCTCCAGGCTGTGCTGCCCAGGCTGGACCTTCAGTAAATTGTACAAACTCATATGAGGCGCAGTTTAGGGCATGGCTACTGCAACTAACTGGCCTGGGAATTGAATGAGACACTGTCAATGTGGAGACTGACCTACAATGCAAATCCTCAATTTTGTACCCTCTATGCCTATTCTCTACTTAGATCCTCAAAGTCACTACACTATTGTGAGGCAGCATTGGACAAGTTTTCAGAGGCCCCCAATTAACATTGACAGGAAAAAATGCATATTTGTCCATACTAGGTTGTTGGCTGGCTATGTTCCCGCTGCTGACTATACTGCAGCAGCTGTTTCCAAATGTCAATACCACAATAACTTCATTAGATGTCTCCAATTCACATTAACATCTGTTTGAACGATTACCATTGCAAATGTAAGCTCAATTAATAGGATTTAAATAGGAGAATGTCGGTCCTGGCATTGATGAAAAGTGGATTTTTGTACCGTGCGTCAGTAAAAATTGTTCAAAAAATGCCTAGCAGTGATATGAGTAAATTTAGGAGTGTTTTTAAGAACTCAAAGAAGATAGTTGTTCTTACTGGTGAGTGGCAAAGGACTGACTGACTGAGTGGTGAGTTACTACAGTTTTTAGCCAAATAATGGCCTAAGTCTAAGAGCTCTATTGCAATTGCTACAGACCTCTAGCTCCTTTATCCATAATATTTACAAATTTAAAAACTGCAATTTTTCCATATTGTGATAATGAGATTGTGATGTAAGTTGTAAACTTGTAACCATCAATCAGGGTGATGGGTCTGGGTCTCAGACCCAGTGACTGAGAGAGATATTTATAGCCATCTCATCTAATGAAAATATGATTATGACTTCAAAATATACAAATTTGTTCTGAACTTTATGAACAAAGTTGCATTTCCAGTTAGTGACTAGTGAGTTACTTGTGAAGTTGTTTATTATGGTAGTCTGGTAGAATTTGGAAGATCATGTGTTGATCATTGCATCAGACAGTTGAATTACTATTAATAGAAAAATTTTTGCCATGCAAAGTTGCACTTTGCAGGCAATTTTGATTTTAGAGTTTTGCAAGAGTTTTATGAATGGCCATTCAGTTATTCAAGACTCAATTTTCAATCAATATCGAAGTGCATTCTTTGCCCCCATAAATGTCTGCTGAGTTAAAAAGACTCGAAGATAAATTATTTTTTAGGATTTTGATTGAATATTTTGAATGTGCATTCAACTGTGTTATGTGACTAGCACCTAAGCTACACCTTTAGAATATTTTATGAAAATGCACTTTGTCTAGTCACCATGTTATATCCATGTTGTGATGTATAAAACTGTCTGGCTGGAGCCTGCAATTAAGCTAATCTAAAATATTTGGTAGATTGTTCTAAAATCAAAGTGCCAGGTGATAATGATCATTTCACTCGGAGGTTTCCCCGCAATTGCAAGTAAAAACAGGCCATTTACCATGTCACTACAGAAATAAGGCAAGTCAGGCAGCTTGGCTAATTCACATATTGCATCTATCTCACTTTTTTGTTTAGCTACATAATACATGTTAGATTGAATTTTTGCCATACAATTATTTCAAAGTAATGATATTAATAGAATGCTCAATTTAAGTTTAATCAGAAATTTATGTGACTATCTTCACAAAAGAGGCCTCACAGCCAATTGCCTTCACTGACATGTCCAGAAACTTTTATGCATTTATGAATTTAGAGGATGAAAAAGTATTTTGCAAAAAATGTGGGTTTAGTTAATTGTTAGGGTAGGTAGGCCTCTTAATGGGACAGAGATGCAGAAGATATTATATTTTTAACAATTGAACTGAGGGTGAAAGAAATAGAGATTGAAAGAAGAAAAGGCTTTATTTCCTAGTTATAGTAGGTACCATATTGAAGGAAATTTCATCTTTAGGTACTGTTTGAATGTTTCATGCTATAGATCAATTATGCAATTAACCCTGATTAGCAATTCCAGGAATATACTTATGAGAGTAGAAACCATAAGGTTACATTGCTACTTGTTTCTAGTAATAATTGGTAGCTGTTAATTTTCAGGGGCGGGAGTGTCAGCTGAGTCTGGAGTGCCAACATTTCGTGGCTCAGGAGGTTTGTGGCGCACCTTCAAATCTCAAGACTTGGCCACTCCTGAAGCATTCTACCGAGATCCGTCCCTTGTGTGGGAATTTTACCATTACAGAAGAGAAGTCATGGCTACCAAGAAGCCTAATGCAGTTAGTATCTGAACAATATTTGTGTGTAGGCCTGATCAAATCTAAATCTTACTTATGGTTTTCCAAGCATCTTGTTAAGACTTGTTTAGGAACTGGCTAGTGAATTCTTGCATTCAGTATTTTCATCATTATGTTGTTTTTCTGTTGAAGATTTTGTATAAAAAAATAATCTTTGCAATGAGGTTCACTATCAGTCAACTTGCATGAATCTGAGATGAGCATTATTACCGTATAGTCCATTTTTACTTTGGAATGTATTTTAATTATATATAGGTATAACGTACCGGTACTTTAATTTTTATTAATTAGTCCATCTTGTAGAAAAGAATACTCAGCTACATCAATGCTGTGAGAACATAGTTCAGGCAACTTAGAAATGGCAACTTTACTGAAACATAAATTCACTTGGGGACAATGATATCTTTTGTCATTGACAAAAGATATCATTGTAACAATAATTAATGTCATTGTTCAGGCACATGTTGCCATTGCTGGGGCACAGGACTTCCTGCGAAGTAAAGGATTTGAGTTGAATGTCATCACCCAAAATATTGACGAGCTTCATCATGCTGCTGGCACCAAGGACGTGATTGAGCTGCATGGCTCTCTCTTCAAAACCTCCTGTCTTAAGTGCCATAAAATCAAGCAGAACAGACAAAGCCCTATATGTGAAGCCCTCAGAGGCAGAGGGTTAGTCTGATAGTTGATCGGTGAGAAGAATTATATGTGGTGAAGAATCTGATGCTCCAGCTCTTCTCTTGGCTTAGATTGGTACCAGTTTTTTTCGTATAAGTTAGGTTAGGATTTTTTGTTGCTGGTTTTGTTGTATATTTTGTGTGGTATCTCCTTGAATTTTTTTGTAGTGTTGGAATATACATTGCTTTTGACTTACACTACAATTATATTGATTACGTACGTCAAAAACACCACATTCAAATAAGTTTCTAATCCCTTTGAAAGTCTCTCAAAAAATTTAGATCATCTGCCATTTGAGTAATATTTGTATTTCATTGACGCGTCTCACTACGGCACATATAAATTAGGTATTTTATTGACTTTGATCCATCTGATATATGTACCTATGTCATGTAACAAATTCAAACTCATTAATGAATTTCTCGGGAGAAAAAATCCATTCGCTACATAGATTACCGTACACGTAAAATTTTCTCTGAATGATCGTAATCTTTATGTACCTCATAATAGTACCTCAAAAATGTACTTTGATAGACCTAATTTGCACAATCTCATAGCTTTTATTTCTAAATTGACAGTTCAATCCTAGGGGTGCTATTAACCTTTATAACACAATTTTCAAGCTTGAAAAATCACAATACTTGATTTGGTAGTATAAAATAGATAAAAATATAGATGGGTAGATAAAAAATAGATAAATACTTACCTACTCTTCCGTGCACCTACTACTCTACTAACCTACTCTATTGAGCTTAATAGTTGCTAAGTGCTGAGCAAAATTTTTTGAATGAGGTCTGTTGATTGGAATTATTGATTGGAACTGTTTGAAAACTCGAGTTCATATTTTTGATTGGAACTGTTGAAAACTTGAGTTCATATTCATTTAACATGGAATTCCTGTAATGATTCCATATAATTTCATTACTGATGAGATTTTCCCCCAGAGCCCCCGACCCGAACGTGCGGTCTGCTAACATCCCCGTTGAGTCCTTGCCTCGGTGCCAGGACTGTGGGGGCCTCCTGCGCCCCAGCGTCGTGTGGTTTGGGGAGTCGCTTGATGAAGACATCTTACTTAGGGCCAGTGAGTCTCGGGCACTCGGCTGTGAAAGTCGACGTGCGTGGATATATATCAGTAAATGTTTTCGGGGGTGTAGCATGACAAAGACATCTTGCTTAGGGCCAGTGAGTCTCGGGCACTCGGCTGTGAAAGTCGACGTGCGTGGATATATATCAGTAAATGTTTTTGGGGGTGAAGCATGACAAAGACTTCCTACTTAGGGCCAGTGAGTCTCGGGAACTCGGCTGTGACAGTGGACGTGCGTGGATATGTATCAGTAAATGTTATCATGGTGGAACATGACAAAGACATCTCACTTAGTGCCAGTGAGTCGTGTGAACTTTGTCATGAACGTGGGCATTACTGAACAAATACCATGAATAAATGTTATTGGGAGTCGCATGACGAATACATCTTGCTTAGTGCCAGTAAGCTCCGGGAACTCAGCCATGAAAATCGGCATTACTGAACTAATATGAGTAAATGTTACGCGGATCCTGCTTCGAAAAATTGTGAAATGAGAGGAAATATTATGCATAGCCCGAGTTAAGTGGAAGAGCTTTATTCTGTTTCTCCACCAATAGCAAATATTTACCATGAATCCAAATCATCTATAAATGTTCACCAAGCAAGTTTAAGAACGTTATGCCATAGTCGAGTCAAGGAGTTTTATAATATTTTACCCCAAATTGCTAATAATTTTCAGGCATCGGAGTCACCCATCAATATTCACCAAAAGTTATGCCTAAGTTTCATGTTTTTTTCCCTCCTGTATGGCATATATAACCCGACATTTTTGTCAACTACCACCATTCCCCAGACGAGCTGATCAACGAATGCGACCTGTGCCTGGTGGTTGGAACATCTTCGGTGGTCTACCCCGCGGCGATGTTCGCGCCCTCAGTGGCCGCGAGGGGCGTTCCTGTCGCCGAGTTCAACATGGAAGTCACGCCAACCACTGAAAGATTTGGGTCCGTGCTACCTTGGTTATTATGTTCTGTTGGCGTCGTTACAATGTCCTGTTAGCGTCGTTACAGCTGTCTCTTATACACATCTAGATGTGTATAAGAGACAGGTCTCGGGCACTCGGCTGTGAAAGTCGACGTGCGTGGATATATATCA